>NW_019943064.1:0-57434 GCF_002910315.2 Salvelinus sp. IW2-2015 | reverse complement strand
GAGAGAGAGAGAGAGTGGAGGATTGTGACTGGGTACTGCAGTGTAGTGCAACATCTATGATATTATACAGGATGTAAGCATCTAGTAGTAGGCCAACTCCTTATGGGAGCAGCAGGAGAACTCGGCCAGGGGGAGAGAGAGGGGGTGTAGAGAGGGGGAACAAAGATAATGTGGATAGAGATTGGGAGGAGAGAGAGCATAGGGATAGAGAGGGAGAGATTGGAAGAGAGAAAGCCCATCCGTCTCTTTGATTTCATGCTACTGTATCCCCTCTGGCAGTGCTGAAAGACAATCGCATTAGCAGGGGTTGCTATGGAGACAGCTAACGAGGATCCAAAATTACAGTGGCCAATTTGGTGTTTAAAGAATTGAGTAAATCCTGCACACCCAGCTCTCTTTGGGAGCTTGGAGGACTGCCAACCCTGTACTAGAGAGTTGTAAGATGAGCAGTGAACACCTTAGCAGACAGCAGGATGTAAGCAGACAGCCACCGAGGTGGAGATCACAGAAGGTTGGTGGCACCTTCATTGGGGAGTCCGGGCTTGTGGTAATGGCTGGAGCGGAATTGTATCAAATACATGGTTTCTTTGTGTTTTATGCCATTCCATTTACTCTGTTCCAGCCATTATTATGAGCCGTCTTCCCCTTAGCAGCCTGGTGGAGACCCATAGAGAAATCTATAGAGACACCTGTCTCTGTGATCTGTGCACAGCTGGAATGAATGAGCAGACCACCTCTGGGCTCACACCCCTGGTAATCAAACAGACAACACAATAAAACTGTGTGTGTGTGTGTGTGTGTGTGTGTGCGTGCGTGCGTGCGTGCGTGCGTGTGTGTGTGTGTGTGTGTGTGTCTGTCTGTGAAAAGATCGAACAATACATGGTGCCTGTCCTAATTGGGGTCACGGAGCAGATTTAGTCTTTATGTTCTGTAGTGCAGCAATTGGCTGCAGCTCCCGCTCGCTGCCGCGATGAAACATAAAACATCATACAAAAGATAAACCGCACTATGCAGGCGTAATGCGGTCATTCATAATAGGGTAGTAATTGCTTCAAAGGTGCCATATAGGAGGAAATATTCCTCTCTTTCTGAATTTATTCAATCTAATTTCAGATGTGGTAATACAATTTCGATTATTGCCTAATTTGTACATGACTAGATTATGAATAGATAATGAAATTCGAACCGCACTTTGCAGTATTTACCATGCACATGCCACACAGACAGACTAGTCATGGGCCGATAGAGCTGTTATAAACGGTTACCTCTCTTCCATCCTCTGTTAATGGAAACGGTATCCGTTGGAGTTATATTCCATTGGAGGCGGCAACGGCAGCACGAGAGACACGGTGGGGCAGATTAAAGACGGAGATGGAGCCGCATCGAGTCATAGCGATGGGCGCGTGAGCGTAGAGAAAAAATAAAAGGTTATAGCAAATAGATAAAGCACAGTTATCTTTATTAATAATTATATGTTACAAATCATTATCAATGTGCCATTAACTGATTGGCGATCAGCTGGAGAAGTGCGCGTAGGCCTACCTGATCTGAGTGCTCGGCTCTTGTACCTGGTGTTGCTCGTCATCTTGGTTGCAAAAACAGCTGGATAAGGTCGCGCGCCCGCGTTCACGATGGGCTACAGTGTGGGCAGTCACTAAAATAGTAGTTATGTTTTATTAGATTACAGACTTGACCTGATTAGAAACAGATGAATGACATAGCATTGGAAAAGTGTAAGCTATTGTGCATTTTTAGATTGCATTTTCAAGACACTTATAGCTTAATGAAAACATATAGGCAAATAGGCCATATTAAAAACAAGAACATGGAATCTCAAAAATCTCAAAAAGAGTGCTTTTTTCGTAATTGTAGCAGATAAACACAAGAAGAGCACTATACAACAAACAATCTCTATAAATATAGCCTAAAGCCAGAGAGATACATGAAAAATACTGCATTTATTTGACATTATTGTCGAGTACAAAACAAACAATAGCCTAGTTTTCTGTCATCTTGAGACCTCAGTGAATTACATTTGTCAGAACTGTGTCAAGTTGTAGTTGGTTGTTATGGCCACAGAGTGGTAGTCTAACACCAGTCCTAAACCAGCAGATCTATGAAGGGCTTTGGCAGTTATCTGACAAGTAGAGTAGAGGGGGCTGTATCATCACAATGGAAGAGCTGAGAGAGAGAAACTGCCTGCCAAATGTATGACCATATTAGAGACACATATTTCCCTCAGATTACACAGATCCACAAAGAATTCAAAAACAAAGCCGATTCTGATTAACTCCCATATCTACTGGGTGAAATACCGCAGTGTGCCATCACAGCAGCAAGATTTGTGACCTGTTGCCACAAGAAAAGGTCAACCAGTGAAGAACAAACACCATTGTAAATAAAACACATATTTATGTTTATTTATTTTCCCTTATGTACTTTAACCATTTGTACATTGTTACAACACTGTATATATACAATATGACATTTGTAATGTTTTGATTATTTTGGAACTTCTATGAGTGTAATGTTTACTGTTCATTTTTATTGTTTATTTCACTTTTGTTTATTATCTACTTCACTTGCTAAGGCAATGTTAACATATGTTTCCCATGCCAATAAAGCGTTTGAATTGAGAGAGGAGAGAGAGAGAGAGAGAGAAAGTAAGAGAGGCAGAAGAGAAGAGAGGAGAGAGAAGAGAGAGAGAGAGAGAGAGAGAGAGAGAGGAGAGAGAGAGAAGAAGGAGAGGAGAGAGAGAGGAGAGAGAGAGAGAAGGAGAATAATAAATAAAAAGAGTCCCTTGAATTGATTGAGAGAGATTGCCATGTGGATAGAGACTGTGTATGGTGCTGCACAAGGTAGTCTGTCTGATACAACCCATGTGGTTACACAGCGAGGAAGAGCTGTGACTCACTAAGTCAGTAGGACTCAATGAGTAAATGTTGTAAAAAAAGAGTAAATTATTATTGTTTAGTTGTGACACAACGAGGAAGTGTTTTGATGGGTGGGTACTCAGAGTTGACCACTAGTAATCACCCTATTTCTCTGACTCTCTCTAGTGGAAAGATATATAAGGGTTATATTTACATAAACATTAAAGGAGACGTTGCCTTAGACTGTACTCTTAACTAAACAGAACTCACTCTCCATCGCACTCTTTTTCCCTCTCTCTTCATGTGTTACAATTGCAAGAGTGAATTGATAAACAAAAGTGAATAAACAACATATAAATTAACAGTAGACATTACACTCACAAAAATTCAAAAGGAATAGAGAATGTCATATTATGTCTATTACAGTGTTGTAAGTGTGTGCAAATAGTTAAAGTACAAAAGGGAAAATAAATAAACATAATATGGGTTGAATTTATAATGGTGTTTGTTCTTGCATGGTTGCCCTTTTCTCTGTGGAAACAGGTCACACATCTTGCTGCTGTCGATGGACCTGTGATGACTTTGCTGATGTTCATATGATAGGAGTTTTATAAATATTGGATTTGTTTTTGAAATAATTGTGGGTCTGTGTAATCTGATGGAATATATAGTCTTTAATATGGTAATATATTTGGCAAAAGGTTAGGAAGTGCAGCTCAGTTTCACCTAACTTTTGTGGGCAGTTTGCACATAGCCTGTCTTTCTTTGAGAGCCTGGTCTGTTTAGGGCTAAATAACATCCTATTTTGTTTTGGCTGTTTTAATTCTATCCAATGTGTGAAGTAATTATATTTAGTTTTCTCGTGATTTGGTTGGGTCAACGACCCCCCCCCCCCCTTTAATATCATTCACACAACACATTTCACAGCAGGGCAGTGTTCAGCAGTATTTACCATCAACATCCCCCTGCTCACTGGTCTAAATGTAGTTATCCTGGTGGGAACTCTCAGTGTTTTTAAGGAAAAAGCATGACAATGAAGTATTGTTTCTGACATGGTGTGAGATCCTGCCTACTCACTAGTAATACTACTACTACTCTGTAGCGGTGCGGGAGTAAAATGACTGGGGGAAGCAAAGCCATATTACAACCTATGTGTTTTGATAATTGCACTGTTTGCTCTACAACCTGTTAATTCATATTCCTTGTGACTGTGATATATACAGTAGGCCTAAAGGCCGGGACAATAAGACACAGTGGCAGAATAAATTCAACCACACCTTTGTTTCATCACAAAACCGGATAGCAACCTCTGTCCAGTGAAGTCCACAAAGCATATCGCATGTACAGTAACAAACAGTTACAGTTGGAGTCAGAAGTTTACATACACTTATGTCGGAGTCATTAAAACTAGTTTTTCAACGACTCCACAAATTTCTTGTGAACAAACTATAGTTTTGGCAAGTCGGTTAGGACACCTACAATTGTTTACAAACAGATTATTTCACTTATCATTCACTGTATGACAATTCCAGTGGGTCAGAAGTTTACATATACTAAGTTGACGGTGCCTTTAAACAGCTTGGAAAATTCCAGAAAATGACTTCATGACTTTAGAAGCTTCTGATAGGCTAATTGATATAATTTGAGTCAATTGGAGGTGTACCTGTGGATGTATTTCAAGGCCTACCTTCAAACTCAGTGCCTCTTTGCTTCACATCATGGGAAAATCAAAAGAAATCAGCCAAGACCTCAGAAAGAAAATTGTAGACCTCCAGAAGTCTGTTTCATCCTTGGGAGTAATTTCCAAATGCCTGAAGGTACCACGTTCATCTGTACAAACAATAGTACGCAATTATAAACACCATGGGACCACGCAGCCGTCATACTGCTCAGGAAGGAGACGCGTTCTGTCTCCTAGAGATGAACGTACTTTGGTGCGAAAAGTGCAACTCAATCGCAGAACAACAGCAAAGGTCCTTGTGAAGATGCTGGAGGAAACAGGTACAAAAGTATCTATATCCACAGTAAAACAAGTCCTAAATCAACATAACCTGAAAGGCCGCTCAGCAAGGAAGAAGACACCATAAAAAAGTCAGACTACGGTTTGCAACTGCACATGGGGACGAAGATCGTACTTTTTGGAGAAATGTCCTCTGGTCTGATGAAACAACAATAGAACTGCTTGGCCATAATGACCATCGTTATGTTTGGAGGAAAAAGGGTGTGTCACGCCCTGACTTTAGTTATATTTGCTTTCTTTATTATTTGGTTAGGTCAGGGTGTGACAATGGTAGTTTGTTTAGTTTTGTATTGTCTAGGGGTTTTGTATTGTCTAGGGGTATGTAGGTTGATGGTGGCCTGGATGGGTTCCCAATCAGAGAGCTGTTTTTCGTTGTCTCTGATTGGGGAGCCTGTTTAGGTTGCCATTTTCCAAGTTGGTTTTGTGGGTAGTTGTCCTTGTTAGTTGCCTGGATGCACTACGTTGGCGTCACGTGTCGTTGTGATATTTATTGTTTTTGTTGGCGACATCGGTAAATAAATAAGTATGTACACTCAAAACGCTGCGCCTTGGTCCACTCCTTTAAACGGCCGTGACAGGGGGAGGTGTAACGGTTTTCTTCCATTGGTGAAGGAGAGGACCAAAATGCAGCGCGGCTAGTGTTCAACATATTTAATAAAGAATGTGTGAACACTACAAACAACAAAAAACAATAAATGTGAAAACCGAAAACAGTCCTATCTGGTGCAGAACACAAACACAGAGACAGGAAACAACCACCCACAAATCCCCAACACAAAACAAGCCACCTATATATGATTCTCAATCAGGGACAACGATTGACAGCTGCCTCTGATTGAGAACCATATTAGGCTGAACACAGAAACAGACAAACTAGACACACAACATAGAATGCCCACCCAGCTCACGTCCTGACCAACACTAAAACAAGCACAACACATAAGAACTCTGGTCAGGACGTTAGAGGAGGCTTGCAAGCCGAAGAACATCATCCCAACCGTGAAGCACGGGGGTGGCAGCATCATGTTGTGGTGGTGCTTTGCTGCAGTAGGGACTGCACTGCACAAAATAGATGGCTTCATGAGGATGGAAAATTATGTGGATATATTGAAGCAACATCTCAAGACATCAGTCAGGAAGTTAAAGCTTGGTCGAAAATGGGTCTTCCAAATGGACAATGACCCGAAGCATACTTCCAAAGTTATGGCTTAAGGACAACAAAGTCAAGGTATTGGAGTGGCCATCACAAAGCCCTGACCTCAATCCTATAGAAAATTTGTTTCCAGAACTGAAAAAGCGTGTGCGAGCAAGGAGGCCTTCAAACCTGACTCAGTTACACCAGCTCTGTCAGGAGGAATGGGCCAAAATTCACCCAACTTATTGTGGGAAGCTTGTGGAAGGCTACCAAATGTTTGACCAAGTTCAACAATTTAAAGGCAATGCTACCAAATACTAAATTGATTGTATGTAAACTTCTGACCCACTGGGAATGTGATGAATGAAATAAAAGCTGAAATAAATCATTCTCTCTACTATTATTCTGACATTTCACATTCTTAAAATAAAGTGGTGATTCTAAATTGACCTAAGACAGGACATTTTTACTAGGATTAAATGTCAGGAATTGTGAAAAACTGAGTTTAAATGTTTTTGGCTAAGGTGTATGTAAACTTCCGACTTCAATCGTACATGACCTACAGCATGGTCAAGCTAGTTAATGTTTCCAACATTTTCGGACCACCAAAGAACTATTGATTTAGAACCACAGTTAATGCAAGTCCCAAAGAAAACAGGAGCTGCCTCCACTATTCCAGCACCATTTCAACTTCAACATTTCAACATCATCAAATCACCTCTGCTTAGTCTAATACAGTGAAAACTAAAAGATACCAAAAACAATTTAGTCTAATCAAGGTAAGCTAAATATGATGTGGCTGTCCATGGTTCTGATTTCTGTGTATGTGCGTGTGTGTGTGTGCGCATTCATGCAAGTAGAAAAACATGTTGACTCACCCTACTTGTAGAGAAACGCCAATGCCATCCTCCTCTCTTTCATGTTGACGAAACGGTCTATTCCTCTGTCATACAGTACACGCTTTTATTTTTTGTTGTCTTAGGCTACCTGGCTAAAATGCATGCTCGCAAGCCTAACTTCCATTCATGGGCAACTTTATCTAGTTAACATTAGACTTCTACATCTAGTTACATATTGAACTTCCATTCTCTCAGGCCACGGGCACTGTAATGTATGAATTAATGGTTGGCACAGAATCGCCATTATAATCATTGGCCAGTACGGAGAATTAAGTACAACCACAAATCCAAATCCCTATCTCCATCCATGGCTATTTGGGAAAGATACAATTATTATTATTATTTTGTATTTATTATTGGTACATTTTTGGGGGAAGCCTGGCTTCCCTTGGCATCCATGAATACACGCCACTGCTACTACTACTATTACTACTACTATTGCTACTGCTACTGCTATTACTAATAATAATACTACTGCTACAACTACTGCTACTGCTACTACTGCTACTACTACTACTACTACTGCTAATGCTATTATTGCTACTGCTACTGCTAATACTACTAATAAAACTCCTGCTACTGCTACTATTATTACTACTACTGCTACTGCTAATACTACTAATAAAACTCCTGCTACTGCTACTACTGCTACTATTATTACTACTACTGATACTGCTACTACTGCTACTACTACTACTACTATTACTACTACTGCTTCTGCTACTACTGCTGCTACAACTACTAACTAACTTTACTGCTACTACTACTAGTATACTACGCTGCTTACTACTACTGCTACTACTGCTACTTACTGCTACTGCACTACTACTGCTTACTGCTTACTACTGCTACTTACTTACTGCTACTACTACTACGCTGCTACTACTGCTACTACTACTGCTACTGCTACTACTGCTACTACTACTGCTACTACTACTGCTACTTACTGCTAATCTGCTACTACTGGCTACTACTATTGCTACTGCTATACTACTGCTACACTACTAACTGTACTACTGCTACTGCTTTACTTACTTATACTACTGCTTACTCTACTACTACGCTACTGCTTACTACTGCTACTACTACTACTGCTACTACTGCTACTACTACTGCTACTACTACTGCTACTGCTACTACTGCTACTACTACTACTACTACTGCTACTACTACTACTGCTACTACTACTACTGCTACTACTGCTACTGCTACTACTGCTACTACTACTGCTACTACTACTGCTACTGCTACTACTACTAAGAACCATTGGTACCATAAACCCTATGGCTGGTACATTATAATGGTTTTTACTGGTGGTTTTACTGGTGTAAGGTTTGTGCGGGACACAACTCTGTGGTCACTAACAAAGACATGCAGAAACACAGAAGTGACAAGCAGACGTCAACTACAGTGAGGTTGACAGATACCCGAGAATGACTTTCATTGCATTTCAACAATGCAGACAGGAGTCGTTGTGGTCCTGTGTGGCTCAGTTGATAAGAGCTGTGGGTTTGATTCCCCTGGGGCCATACAAAATGTCTGCACTCACTGTACTGTGAGTCGATTAGTATAAAAGTGTTTGCTTAATGGTATATACCTGTATTTATACTATATTGGTTTTGCACAATTCAACAATGGTGATAGGAATGAGTCTGGTGCTGCACAGCAGCAGAACAGTGATGGAAATGTGTGGCTGCAGGCAGAATCAGGGTGCTAGAGCATAACTGCCACAGGTTACCTTAATGTGAGGATGCTGTACAAACAAATCTAATTTTCCTCTATGTGTTGTTGTAGCTGAGGTAAGATGGTCATCACTTTCCCCCAATGACATCACCAGGGGCGGACTTAATAATGAGAGTAATAATGTTACTGTCCCCACTACAATAACAAAAAATACTTAAATACATGTAATTTTGTCCTTGAAACATTTAATTGAAATATTGTAGAATTCCACTCATTCCTATGGAGGACTGCTCCTAATGGGGAGTGCCAATATGGCAGACCAGTGGCTTCAAAGGCTCTCAATGGCCAATATATAGCATCAGCAATACAGGTTTATATACATCATTGATCCGAACAGTGCACCTGCCAACTTCCTTCAAGTGACGGAAACTATCTCACCGGAGAAAGCATCTGAGCAAGCAAAACAGCGCCCCTGTGTCTTATTATACACTGAGTGTACAAAACATTAAGGGAACCTTCCTAATATTGAGTTGCACCTGAAAGCACCTCATTGCTGCGTGAAACAATGCACGGGAACTCTGTCAGGGTGGAATAGTCCTTTATTATCAACCAGTCCATGGGTGATTAATGACACTTTTTTCTACTATTATGATACAAACTCGAACTATATTAATATTGATATGAAATATGTATATGTATGGGAACAAATTATTGATCTATTATGAATTATTATTCAGCTATATGGATTCATTAACTTTTTTGGAGGCCTTTTTTATCAACAATGTATGTGCACAGTGGCCAGGCAAAGTGCCCCTCCCTCACCATTTCCTTTGCAACTTTACTGATGATTAGGAGTATAATTTCTCTTAATCATGCCCAGCTCACGAGACCCCTTGATGATCTGAGACCTGAGGAAATTGTCTCTTCTGCCTTTTTTGTATACCACCATCATTTGTGTTCAATTGGTCATGTGAAGTGTTATTCTGCAGAAGGTCCGTGGTTCAACCTTAGGCCGGAAGAGAGACGAAACCTACTCTGTTACACATAGCCTACTCACGTGCAGTTGTGCGTGTGTGTGTGTGTGTGTGAGTAAACATTTTCTGAGTTTTTCCTCCCTACAGACAGAGCTATATCCCAGGGTAACACAATGACTGGGAAATGGGTTACCTCAGGAAAGCCAGTGCTTTGGCCCACACACACATACAATAGCCCATGGCATGTGTACTGCCCTGATTCACACCCCTCTTCAGACTAGCCTAACTCATTTGCAGGAAGCGTTTATTGTTCTCAATGAGCTCTTTCTCAGTTTCCCCCTAGCAGAGAAACAATTGCAGGAGATACGGGTAAAGGGGGGAGAGAACAAGAAGGAAAACATTATTATTCTTTTCTTTTTTTGTGCAGACTGATGTATAGGAAAAGGAGCGTGAGGGATGGTGTGCTGGCAGTTGAATCAGGCACTTGGGAGTGTTCCTCTCAGTACGTTTAGTTCTGTTCTCCAAACCCAGAGGATGGGAGTTTCTCTGCTACCACTTGTAAAGAAATTTACTTTCTTAGGTCAAGACTCCAGTTTCTGTTTTACCGTAACTGTTAGTTGTTCGTTTTTGAAAGACTGATCTTTCTGTTAGTCTGGTATGAGTCAACAAGACAGAGTAGATAAGAGGGTGAGGGTGGGACAGGGGGATGGCATGATGGAGACACACAGACTCATTAGCTGTATCCTCACATGGGTTTCCCAAAATGACGAATCTTAAATGAGTGTACAGAGAAGAGAGAGAGAGGGAGAGGAAGGAGATGAGGGGGCGAGTTGGAGAGAAAAAAAGAGAGGGAAAGAGAGAGAGAGAGAAAGTCAGAGAGAGCACTATTTGTACTACAACTATTTGCACATTGCTAAAATACTGTACATAGCTGATAATATAACAGCGAGAGAGAGAGAGAGAGAGAGAGAGAGAGAGAGAGAGAGAGAGAAGGAGAGAATCTCACTGATTCAAATCAAGTTTATTTTATATAGCCTTCGTACATCAGCTAATATCTCGAAGTGCTGTACAGAAACCAGCCTAAAACCCCAAACAGCAAGCAATGCAGGTGTAGAAGCACGGTGGCTAGGAAAAACTCCCTAGAAAGGCAAAACCTAGGAAGAAACCTAGAGAGGAACCAGGCTATGAGGGGTGGCCAGTCCTCTTCTGGCTGTGCCGGGTGGAAGATTATAACAGACATATGCCAAGATGTTCAAAATATTCATAAGTGACAAGCATGGTCAAATAATAATCATGAATAATTTCAGTTGGCTTTTCATAGCCGATCATTAAGAGTTGAAAAAAGCAGGTCTGGGACAGGTGGCGGTTCCATAACGGCAGGCAGAACAGTTGAAACTGGAATAGCAGCAAGGCCAGGTGGACTGGGGACAGCAAGGAGTCATCATGCCTGGTAGTCCTGCCGTATGGTCCTAGGGCTCAGGTCCTCCGAGAGAGAGAAAGAAGAGAAGAATTAGAGAGAGCCAAGATTTTCAAAATGTTCATAAATGACAAGCATGGTCAAATAATAATCAGGAATAAATATCAGTTGGCTTTTCATAGCCGATCATTAAGAGTTGAAAACAGCAGGTCTGGGACAGGTAGGGTTTCCATAACCGCAGGCAGAACAGCTGAAACTGGAATAGCAGCAAGGCCAGGCGGACTGGGGAAGCAAGGAGTCATCATGCCCGGTTTGCCGTGACGTATGGTCCTAGGGCTCAGGTTCTCCGAGAGAGAGAAGAAAGAGAGAACGAGAGAATTAGAGAGAGCATACTTAAATTCACACAGGACACTGGATAAGATGGGAGAAGTACTCCAGGTATAACCAACTGACCCTAGCCCCCCGCACACAAAAACTACTGCAGCATAAATACTGGAGGCTGAGACAGGAGGGGTCAGGAGACACTGTGGCCCCATCAGAAGAAACCCCCGGACAGGGCCAAACAGGAAGGATATAACCCACCCACTTTGCCAAAGCACGCCCCCACACCACTAGAGGGATATCTTCAACCACCAACTTACAATCCTGAGACAAGGCCGAGTATAGCCCACAAAGATCTCCACCACAGCACAAAACAAGGGGGGGCGCCAACCCAGACAGGAAGATCACGTCAGTAACTCAACCCACTCAAGTGACGCACCCCTCCAGGGACGGCAAGAAAGAGCACCAGTAAGCCAGTGACTCGCCCCTGTAATAGGGTTAGAGGCAGAGAATCCCAGTGGAGAGAGGGAACCGGCCAGGCAGAGACAGCAAGGGCGGTTCGTTGCTCCGAGCCTTTCCGTTCACCTTCACACTCCTGGGCCGACTACACTAAATCATATGACCTACCGAAGAGTAAGTCTTCAGTAAAGACTTGAAGGTTGAGACCGAGTCTGCGTCTCTCACATGGGTAGGCAGACCGTTCCATAAAATTGAGATCTATAGGAGAAAGCCCTGCCTCCCGCTGTTTGCTTAGAAATTCTAGGGACAATTAGAAGGCCTGCGTCTTGTGACGTAGCGTACGTATAGGTATGTACGGCAGGACCAACTCGGAAAGATAGGTAGGAGCAAGCCCATGTAACGCTTTATAGTTAACAGTAAAACCTTGAAATCAGCCCTTGCTTAACAGGAAGCCAGTGTAGGGAAGCTAGACTGGAGTAATATGATCAAATTTCTTGGTTCTAGTCAGGATTCTAGCAGCCGTATTTAGCACTAACTGAAGTTTATTTAGTGCTTTATCCGGGTAGCCGGAAAGTAGAGCATTGCAGTAGTCTAACCTAGAAGTAACAAATGCATGGATTAATTTTTCTGCATCATTTTTGGACAGAAATTTCTGATTTTTGCAATGTTACGTAGATGGAAAAAAGCTGTCCTTGAAACAGTCTTGATATGTTCGTCAAAAGAGAGATCAGGGTCAAGAGTAACCGCGAGGTCCTTACAAGTTTTATTTGAGACGCATTTACAACCATCAAGATTAATTGTCAGATTTACCAGAAGATCTCTTTGTTTCTTGGGACCTAGAACAAGCATCTCTGTTTTATCCGAGTTTAAAAGTAGAAAGTTTGCAGCCATCCACTTAGTTATGTCTGAAACACAGGCTTCTAGCGAGGGCAATTTTGGGGCTTCACCATGTTTCATTGAAATGTACAGCTGTGTGTCATCCGCATAGCATGAAAGTTAACATTATGTTTTCGAATAACATCCCCAAGAGGTAAAATATATAGTGAAAACAATAGTGGTCCTAAAACGGAACCTTGTGGAACACCGAAATGTACAGTTGATTTGTCAGAGGACAAACCATTCACAGAGACAAACTGATATCTTTCCGACAGGTAAGATCTAAACCAGGCCAGAACTTGTCCGTGTAGACCAATTTGGGTTTCCAGTCTCTCCAAAGATGTGGTGATCGATGGTGTCAAAGGCAGCACTAAGGTCTAGTAGCACGAGCACAGATGCAGAGCTCGGTCTGACGCCATTAAAAGGTCATTTACCACTTTCAAAAGTGCAGTCTCAGTGCTATGATGGGGTCTAAAACCAGCCTGAAGCATTTCGTATACATTGTTTGTCTTAGGAAGGCAGTGAGTTGCTGCGCAACACGCTTTTTCTAAAGTTTTTGAGAGGAATGGAAGATTCGTTTAGGCCGTAGTTTTTTTATATTTTCCGGGTCAAGGTTTGGCTTTTCAAGAGAGGCTTTATTACTGCCACTTTTAGTGAGTTTGGTACACAGCCGGTGGATAGAGAGCCGTTTATTATGTTCAACATAGGAGGGCCAAGCACAGGAAGCAGCTCTTTCAGTAGTTTAGTAGGAATAGGATCCAGTATGCAGCTTGAAGGTTTAGAGGCCATGATTATTTTCATCATTGTGTCAAGAGATATAGTACTAAAACACTTAAGTGTCTCTCCCGATCCCAGGCCCCGGCAGAGCTGTGCAGATCCAGGACAGCTAAGCCCTGGAGGAATATGCAGATTCCGTAATTTGCTTTCTAATGATCATGATTTTTTCCTCAGAGAAGTTCATGAATTTAACTGCTGAAGTGAAAGCCATCCTCTCTTGGGGAATGCTGCTTTTTAGTTAGCTTTGCAACAGTATCAAAAAGAAATTTTGGATTATTCTTATTTTCCTCAATTAAGTTGGAAAAGTAGGATGATCGAGCAGCAGTGGGGCTCTTCGGTACTGCACGGTACTGTCTTTCCAAGCTACTCGGAAGACTTCCAGTTTGGTGTGGCGCCATTTCCGTTCCAATTTTCTGGAAGCTTGCTTCAAAGCTCGGGTATTTTCTGTTATCCAGGGAGCTAGTTTCTTATGACAAATGTTTTTCGTTTTAAGGGGTGCAACTGCATCTAGGGTATTGCGCAAGGTTAAATTGAGTTCCGCAGTTAGGTGGTTAACTGATTTTTGTCCTCTGACGTCCTTGGGTAGGCAGAAGGAGTCTGGAAGGGCGTCAAGGAATTTTTTGTGTTGTCTGAGATTTATAGCACGACTTTTGATGCTCCTTGGTTGGGGTCTGAGCAGATTATTTGTTGCGATTGCAAACGTAATAAAATGGTGGTCCGACAGTCCAGGATTATGAGGAAAAACATTAAGATCTACAACATTTATTCCATGGGACAAAACTAGGTCCAGAGTATGACTGTGGCAGTGAGTAGGTCCAGAGACATGTTGGACAAAACCCACTGAGTCGATGATGGCTCCGAAAGACTTTTGGAGTGGGTCTGTGGACTTCTCCATATGAATATTAAAATCACCAAAAATTAAAATATGATCTGCTATGACTACAAGGTCTGATAGGAATTCAGGGAACTCAGAGAGGAACGCTGTATATGGCCCAGGAGGCCTATAAACAGTAGCTATTGTGCTTAATGGGGCCAGGAAACAGTGTTGTTATGGGCTGATGGAATGATAGGAAGGGGAGGAATATGACTCCAGAAGTAAAACAGGCCAGGGTCATGACGAGAAACATCTACTGGGGACCAGGGAGGGGTTGTTCAAATAATGGTGGAACCCAGCAGGAGAAAGTAGCCTATCTATGATGACTCACAGATGATTCCTGTAATGACTGTAACTCAGAGACGAATACAGGCTAGAAGTCCATTAGGCCAGGTGGTAAACAAAGCTATGAGGTGGTTTAATGCATCCTGAGGTAGCATAACAGTGTGGGCTATCCCCATGCCTTTTTTCTGATTGGCCATAATGTTAGGCCGGGATTCAATCCGAGGCAGGTTGTAGAGTGCTTCACACGTACAGATAATTTCCGATTGAATGCAGGAACATTGCCTTTAAAAGGCACATTGTCTAGAAAAGCATTCTACAAATGCACCTCGGATTGAATCGCAGCCTTAGTCATATCCCCTGGAGACAGGCTTGCTACTATTAAGACAATCATAGCAACTACTTAAAGGCCTTGAGGCCACTTAGGTCTAAGAGAACTGTTGGGGCTAAGACACACTATCAAGATGACTTTCCCATGAGAGCATCGTGATCATCAGAGTGTTTAAACGTGACGGTAAAGAGCCTATAAATATACACTGCCGATGTAAACAGTGACATGTCTATCACTGCAGTGATTATCCTGACAGGAAACACACAGCATTTGTCTAACTACTCCTAGCATCATGAGCATAGTTAGTAACATTAGCAAAGTTAGCATTATAAGCTCATGGTAGCTCTGCTATGGATATTATTATGGTAAACTGAATGTCCTAAAAAAACGTCACAATACTCTTGTGAACAAACAAAAACGTTGTTCATGGAACAACTGACATAACGTCCCGCTAACTCCCATGGTACTAGATCATAAATCATCCTAAGGATGAGAGGTACCGGGAATTCCTAGGGGTACATAGAGGGGTAGTTGGAAACTGACTCACTGAGATATGTGTAGCAGGAGTGAATGGTGGGCTTGACAATAGGGTGGAAATGCTCTCATTCTCGCTGTGAGTAACCTTCTGGATGCGTCATCAGGAGAAAGAATGCTTGTTATCACAAAGTCAATCAAAGAAACCTAAATGTGTTACTGATGGGTTATCGGACTGACCAGTGGTGATTTTAGCATGTAAATCTTGGTGGGGCAACATCAACAAAAAAAGTGGGATGCATGCCAGCAATGCCACTACACAACACTAAACAACACATGAATTGCACTATAACGGTGACAAACCGTGCCCACAAACTGTTAGGGCCTACATAAAGCTGTCCCAACAGCAGTCCCAACACCTTACCACTGCTACACCTGGCTATCAGCGGAGCCTTGCCTGGCAGCGAAACAGTTCATTCAGGCTCATTTACTGCCTTTTAAAAAAACATAGCTGATATGGCTGACTTGCTTAAACAAATGTGGTTCCTAATGACAATTGAGATTTACAAACTATGGCAAGGGGACGACAAGCGGATAAGAGGCAATCCGTCATTTTGATTAAGACATTAATGAGCAAGCTAGGACGGACGTAGTCAATATAACTGTTTGTTTAGCACATTTGAAATGTACAGCGATAGAATTCAGAACATGGGCCGTTCTTACGGTATTCTCCCTGTACACCAAGTCAGAACCGTAGGATAAATTAAGGGGGCATATAAGCAGACAATGAAAGCTCATACAATATTCTAAGATTGCATTTCTATAAAACAGGTTATAGGCTAAATGTGCACCACCAAGTCAGAACAGTAGGCGAAATTAAGAGGGGTAAATAGACCAAATTATTAGGGTGAGGCACATAGACTAATAACATCTTAATACACAACATACACTTATTGTTACTTTCTTAGCTACAGTATGCATATCTCTCTGGCATATTACATTATTTATGCAGCAGCATACAATACATCTTTGGACTCACCTTGTTGTGCTGTGCTCACTTGAACAGGAAGGTGGCATGACGGTCCTTAGTTGGCAAATTTTGTCATCAAAGTCTGGCATTCTCTGGATTTATGGTGCTCTCAAAACAACTGGGAACTCTGAAAAAAACATGGTCGAATCATGATGACGTCATTGATGTTCAGGTCGTAGCTCTATTTACAATTTCGAGTTGGATGACCGGTCAAAACATATTTTCCCAGTCGGAGTTCATTTATTCCCGACTTCGCAGTTGTCTTGAACTCACTGAAGTCAAGTTTTCGCAGTTCCGAGTTAACATTTGTTTTGAGCGTGGCACAAATCATGCTTCATTGACAGCATGGCCAATGTTGAATGTTTATCATATTAAACTTAGAAAAGAGCCCCTTAATCCCAGATTTGGGACCACACAGCCACTGTCACTGATTCCTTCCAAACCACTCATTGTTGAATTTGCGATTTCCGTCTTGTTGTGTAATGTTTATGTCCTATGTCCAATGAGCACCGGTACATTTTATCTATAATTTCTCTTCATTATTTCTCTTCATATGACAAGGATTAAAAAGGATTTTCCAATAGATTGTCGACTTGACTCACAATGATGACTGCTAGCTAAGATTTTGAAGTAAGATGTTGACAAGATCAGTCCAATCAAAGCTACAGTACATATAATGTGATATGACGTCATTTGATCTGTGGCCAATGACCTTGAGCCTTC
Organism: Salvelinus sp. IW2-2015; assembly: GCF_002910315.2. Taxonomy (NCBI): domain Eukaryota; kingdom Metazoa; phylum Chordata; class Actinopteri; order Salmoniformes; family Salmonidae; genus Salvelinus; species Salvelinus sp. IW2-2015. The sequence goes on along the minus strand of NW_019943064.1, from coordinate 40,286 downwards.
TTGGATGGGCACTTCTAATGTAACTCTATGGCAGTGTCGGGTTCACTTAGGGGTCATGATAAGGTTTGTACCAAAATGTTTGATGTATTATTATAATTGATTATACTTATGTTATATTAACAGTTATAAAACCCCTCCCTCCTTACATTTATAGGGTCCTAGACTACAGATGATGTAATAATAGTCTTCGTCCTCCTCTACTGAGGAGTAGGAAATGTCGGACCAAGATGCAGCGTGGTGAGTATTCATATTTATTTCGAATACTTTTAAGAAAGAACAAAACAATAAACAAACGAAATGAACGAAGACGCTACAGTCCCGAAAATGTGAACACACGAACATGAACAACATAACAGGAACAATCACCCACAAAACACACTACAAAACAGGCTACCTAAATATGGCTCCCAATCAGAGACAATGACAAACACCTGCCTCTGATTGAGAACCATATCAGGCCAAACGAAAACCCCACATAGAAAAACAACACATAGAACCCACCCAACTCAAGCCCTGACCAACTAAAACAAAGAAAATACAAAAGAACTAGGGTCAGAACGTGACAGATGAACAATATATATACATTATGAGGTTTTAATATTGTTCCACAGTTGTTTTCTAATTCTCTCTCTCTGCCTCATTATAAAGAGGTCCCACTGAGAAAGGTGTGACTGTGAAGAAGGAGCTCTGCAGGGGAGTGAAGGAGATAAGACTAGTCAAACATTCCATAATAAATCAACTTTGGCGAGTGGATGTTTACTGCAAATTTTTTGATAACACTAAAAGCCATTGTTTATATAGCTTGGTAGGCAGGGTTTTGGTCTCAGGAGTAAAAAGGTAATGACGTAGGTAGTGACATCACCAGGCTAGACTGAGGGTTTAATAAAACAACTTGAGACCTTTTGTGACGTAGTGACGTAGTGTCCCCATGAGTGACAGAACACTGAGTCAATCCCGGCGCAACACTCCGTATTTTCTGCTGGGTTGCCCCACCACCACAGAAAGCACTGAGCTAGGTTGAAACACCTGCATTTTGGAGCTGCCTCACTCAAGAAAACAAAAAAGAGGCCATGTTTGTATGCGGCTTTATTAACTTCATGATTATTATTTTTTTTACATTGTTTGCAAACTGATATGTGACACATATTAATGCCAAAATAACATGTAAAACAGGCAAGCCCCCCCCCAATTTTTTTTTTTTTTATAAAATAGATGTGGGGCTCAAAACAGGTGGTGCTCTGCCCCACCAGCCCTGAATAACGGGCCACCACTGGGACTGACCAATGGCACGATTAACATAACATAAACTCTGGGATTGCATGTGACTCATCAAAGACTGCATGTCCTGTTTGGCCGTAACCCTTCCTATGTGATGGTACACAGATTGGTGTGATAGCAGTAATTGTACATAAGACATATTGTGACTCACCTAAAGTCCTAAGAATGTTCTTGTTACTCACCCAAAACCATGTTTCTAGCCACAACCCAGTCCTTAGCAGTGACCCAAGAGGGACAGGCTGCGATGTGGCCCCATTGTGCCACTGTTTGGGAACCACTGATACAGGGTCATCTGTGGTCATGGAAGTGGATGCGCTTCTGCGCTGAAACAGAACTACAGAGAAAAGAGTGACCACTAATTCAGACAAGCAAACACACACACACAACACACACACCAAATGTCAGACCCAACACATACACATTAACACACACATATACCAAATTCCAGATGCAAAACACATTAATGCCAAGAGACGTTTCAGTGCCAAATCTCAGCCACATACGTCACGGCTGGTGATTTTTCAGTGTGTGTGTGTGTGTGTTCTGTGAGGCAGTAATAAAGCAGTAATGTGGAAAGTGAGGAGGGGGGATTGTCACTGGGGCCAGAGAACAATAGACTCAAGGGAAACAGTAGGACAGAGGCAGGACATCCTAACAGCTACTTCATCCTCCTCTCTGTCTGTCTCAGCTGGCCCCCGCAACACATTACCCCTTGCCCCCAGGCCTGGAGGAACTGTCACTCTGACCCCGTGGCTAACTCCTGCGCTTCATTTCTCTACCCACATATTGGTTTGTTGTAAGGCTCCAAAAGTCTTCAACTGAGCAGCATACAGTATTGTCCCACTACCTATAGACTTGGCTTCACAACCTTTCCCCCTGTCCTGTTGTCCCTCCCCCAGCTTCTCACCAGACCTCCCAGCCTTGTGGTGTGTTTGTCTGGGCACAGCCAACTACACGTACCCCAGGCTCTGACGTAGCTAATGAGGCCCAGAAGGGTAAGTCACAGACACCTGGTGCTCAAGCAATACACACACACATACACATATAGGCATGCAACACACACACACACACACAGCACTACTCACACCATAGAAATGCAGAGGAAACATCTGGGGCCAGGGATGCTAAGACAACACATACAAACATAACACATATACACACCCACAAATACACACCACGTGTGTGTGTGTGTGTGTGTTTGTGTGTGTGTGTGTGTGTGGTTGTGGTGTGTGTGGTGTGTGTGGTGTGTGTGTGTGTGTGTGTGGTGATGTGTGTGTGTGTGTTGTGTGTGTGTGTGTGTGTTGTGTGTGTGTGTGTTGTGTGGTGTGTGTGTGTGTGTGTGTGTGTGTGTGTGTGTGTGTGTGTGTGTGCGTGCATGCGTGGCGTGATGTCTTCACTAATGTAAATTTCCATACAGACAAGAGACTACTTGTGGTTCATATAAATGGAATGTTGTTTGTCAGAATGTTGACATTCCCCTAATGAACAAACATCTAGTGCACCTGCGAATGTTGAATCCCCTAAATGAACAACATCTGTAGTGCACCTGCGAATGTTTGCTCTAATCCATAAATTACTTTTCTTATACACGCCATTCATCATACATCACGTGAACATCATTAAGAAAATCAGACTGAGTGTTCCTGTAAATGGTATTTGGTAATTGGTTCCTGTTTTTGTAGATCCATTGAATCAGCGTGAGTTATAACATGGTTCTGGCAACAAGCTCAGGTTGCGCTATGTTCATTCTCTGCATGGGTTCATAGTATTAAGGCTGTTGCAGCTTGAGTTATTAACGGGCCTGGTTTTAATCGCTGTAATCTTGGGTAAATGATCCACACAAACTATCGGCATCGTTTTTTTATATTATAAGTAAGTTGGTTATAAGGAACTTTATAAACCAAATCTATGTATTCTCATTGATTCTGCATGCAGGCAGTTCAGGCAGGTGTGTAGACCACAAAAATCCACAACAAACACAAACATCACGTCTTGTTTTGTCATTCTCTCTCCTGTTTTAAGACAGAGTTGTTATCTGTGAGCCCCGGTTGCCCCCTCCATCCCTGTCTGCCTGTGTGTCTTGTGTGTGTGTTTATCGGGGCATGGTGCCACTGACTGAGAAATATGCCTCTACAATAGATCAGCCCCACAGCTCACTTTTTACAAGAACGCGGAAGCATAGTGTGGTGTAGAGTGATTTCGTTTTTGCACAAGTTAATTTAGTAATTAGGCATTGTCCACATAAGTTATCAACCCATCATACTCTGCTCGACAGTAAACAGCGGTACACGCGTCCACCACGTAATGCCCATCAACCACACACACGAACACACACACACACACCACACACACACACCACAAACACACACCACACACACACACACACACACACACACCACACACACACACTTGCACACACACAACACACAACACAACACACACATGGCACACAACACACACACAACACACACACACACACACACATGCACACACACATGCACACACAAACACACACACAATGCTGAGCTTGCATCTTCTTACAATGTGTAAGAAGACACACGAACACAGTAAATCAGTCTGATTGTTACTTAGACTAAATGGTCACTTAAGTCCAGTGTCACCAGACACTAATAAGAGAGCGTTGAGAGAACGTTTCATCAACCCTGTCGGAACACAATAGTGAGGACCAACAGAGCCCTATGGATAGTATCCTGTCTGCCTCTGTTTGTCTGGCCTGTCAGACTGATATGAGTGACAACCTCCATTAGTGCAGTAGCATTTCTCTACTAAGTCAACAGTTAGCTTGCCTCCATGCAGACCAGATATCCAGATATCACAGATTCAAAACTCTTGGAATCTCTCCATTGTCTTGCTGAAGTTAACATTCCTTCTTATCGTCTTTCTTTCACCATCCCTCCAACAGGTATCTGTACTTTACTTTACTTTTTATATTTTTAACAACTTTTACTTTTACTTCACCACATTCCTTAACATAAAATAATGTACTTTTTACTCCAAACATTTTCCTTGACACCCAAAAGTACACGTTACATTTTAAATGCTTAGCAGGACAGGAAAATGGTCCAATTCACGCACTTATCAACAGAACATCCCTGGTCATCTCTAATGCCTCTGATCTGGCGGACTCACTAAACACACATGCTTCGTTTGTAAATGATGTCTGATTGTTGGAGTGTGCCCCTGGCTATCCGTAAATAAAATAAAAACAAGAAAATGGTCCCGTCTGGTTTGCTTAATATAAGGAATTTTAAATCATTTATACTTTTACTTTCATATATTTTAGCAATTACATTTACTTTTGATACTTAAGTATATTTGAAACCAAATACTTTTAGACTTTTACTCAAGTAGAATTTTTACTTTTACTTTTACTTGAGTCATTTTATATGAAGGTATATTTACTTCTACTCAAGTATGACAATTGGATATTTTTCCACCACTGCCTCTCCCTCCCTCTCCATCACTCTTTCCATCCCTCATTCTCCGCACAGCTGTGTCCAGGGCTAGGGCAGAGAATGACACAGCGGACAACACTTCCTGTCTATGCATTTCCCAAATGTCTCCAGATAGACGAAGTGGACACAAGCAGGGAAAGGAACTAGAAACAAACTTGGTCCGACATTGGCTTGGGGAACACACACACACTATAGTTTGCAAATATAACAACAAATTACATCTGTTTTCTCCTAATCAAAACAATATCAGATAGCATAAATAGCTGACCATGTTTGTTTCTGCTCTGACCTCACATCACTGTTATTTTTTTATTTCCTCCTCAGAATTTGTATTTTATTTAACCTTTATTTTATCAGAGAGTCATACTGAGACCAAGGTCTCGTTTACAAATGAGCCCTGAAATTACAGAAAATACAGAAAATCCACACATCAAAATATAAATACATCATGCAAGAAGAAAGAAAAAAAACATTCATCAGTAACAGGGTCCTCAATCAGCTTTCTGAATTACCCTAGAGGCACCAGAACTACCAACATATAAACATTCATCCATAAGAGGGTCACTTTCCTGATTACACCGAGCAACACAATAAACTTCATCAGTAACAGGGTCCTCAATCAGCTTCTGAATACCTCTACACTCACCGAACTAACCAACATATAATAAAACATCATCAGTAACAGGGTCCCCAATCAGCTTCTGAATTACCTAGAGGCACCAGAAACTACCAACATATAAACATCTCATCAGTAACAGGGTCTCAATCAGCTTTCTGAATTACCCTGAGGCACCAGAACTACCAACATATAAACATTCATCAGTAACAGGGTCCTCAATCAGCTTCCTGAATTACCCTAGAGCACCAGAAACCCAACATATAAACATTCATCAGTAAACAGGGTCCCAATCAAGCTTCTGAATTACCCTAGAGGCACCAGAACTACCACATATAAACATTCATCAGTAACAGGTTCCTCAATCAGCTTTCTGAATTACCCTAGAGCACCAGAACTACCAACATATAAACATTCATCAGTAACAGGGTCCTCAATCAGCTTTCTGAATTACCCTAGAGGCACCAGAACTACCAACATATAAACATTCATCAGTAACAGGGTCCTCAATCAGCTTTCTGAATTACCCTAGAGACACCAGAACTACCAACATATAAACATTCATCAGTAACAGGGTCCTCAATCAGCTTTCTGAATTACCCTAAGACACCAGAACTACCAACATATAAACATTCATCAGTAACAGGGTCCTCAATCAGCTTTCTGAATACCCTAGAGGCACCAGAACTACCAACATATAAACATTCATCAGTAACAGGTCCCAACAGCTTTCGAATACGCCTAGAGGCACCAGAACTACCAACATATAAACATTCATCAGTAACAGGGTCCTCAATCAGCTTTCTGAATTGTTCCACAAATAAGGTGCAAGAACACTAAAAGCTGATTTACCTAACTCAGTAGAGACCAAAGGCATTTCCAGAGCTGGCCATCTCGTCTAAAGTTTAATAATAATAATGATGTTAGGTACAGTTGGAGGTTTTGTAAAAGGGCTTTATAAATTAACATATAGAAATGTATCAACCTATGTGACATCAAAGAGGGCCAACCAACTTTCTGGTAGAGAATGCAGTGATGCGTACTAAAATTGTTGCCCATAATAAAGCACAGTGCTCTATGATGAACTGCATCTAATGGCTTTAATGACGTGGCAGCTGTGTTCATATAGATGGTGTCGCCATAGTCTAGGACCGAGAGGAACGTCGACTGAATAATCAACTTTCTACTATTTAGCGAGAGGCATGATCTATTTCTATAGAAGAAGCCCATGTTTACTCTCAGCTTAATAAACTCATCAATATGCTTTTTAAAATACAGCTTTTCATTTATCCGGATGCCCAGATATTTGTAAGCAGGGACAAGATCAATATAGGCACCACCCAAAGTACATACAGTGCCTTCGGAAAGTATTCAGACCCCTTGACTTTTTTAAACATTTTGTTATGTTACAGGCTTATTCTAAAATCGATTAATAAAAATAAACCCTCTGCAATTTACACACAATACCCCATAATGACAAAGCGAAAACAGGTTTTTAGATTTTAAAATAAATAAAAAAAATGAAATACCTTATCTACATAAGCATTAAGACCCTTGGCTATGAGACTTGAAATTGAGCTCAGGTGCATCCTGATTCCATTGATCATCCTTGAGATGTTTCTACAACTTTATTGGAGTCCACCTGTGGTAAATTCAATTGATTGGACATGATTTGGAAAGGCACACGCCTGTCTAAATAAAGTCCCACAGTTGACAGTGCACATCAGCGCAACAAAACAAGCCATGAGGTCGAAGGAATTGTCTGAGTTCAGAGACAGGATTGTGTCGAGGCACAGATCTGCGGAAGGCTACCAAAACATTTCTGCAGCATTGAAGGTCCCCAAGAACGCATGGCCTCCATCATTCTTAAATTTAAGAAGTTTGGAACCACCAAGACCCTTCCTAGAGCTGGCCGCCCGGCCAAACTGAGCAATCTGGGGAGAAGGCCTTGGTCAGGGAGGTGACCAAGATCTTGATGTTCACTCTGACAGAGCTCTAGAGTTCCTCTGTGGAGATGGGACAACCTTCCAGAAGGACAACCATCTCTGCAGCACTTCACCAATCAGGCCTTTATGGTAGAGTGGCTGGACAGAAGCCACTCCTCAGTAAAAGGCACACGACAGCTTGCTTGGTGTTTGCCAAAAGGCACCTAAAGAATCAGACCATGAGAAACAAGATTCTCTGGTCTGATGAAACTCTTTGGCCTGAATGCCAAGCATCATGTCTGAAACCTGGCACCATCCCTACAGTGAATCATGGTGGTGGCTGCATCATGCTGTGGGAATGTTTTTCAGTGGCAGGGACTGGGAGACTAGTCAGGATTGAGATAAAGATGAACCGAGCAAAGTACAGAGAGATTCCTGATAGAAAACCTGCTCCAGGGCCTCCCGGGTGGCGCAGTGGTCTAGGGCACTGCATCGCAGCGCTAGCTGTGCCACCAGAGACTCTGGGTTCGCGCCCAGGCTCTGTCGCAGCCGGCCGCGACCGGGAGGTCCGTGGGGCGACGCACAATTGGCCTAGCGTCGTCCGGGTTAGGGAGGGTTTGGCCGGTAGGGATATCCTTGTCTCATCGCGCACCAGCGACTCCTGTGGCGGGCCGGGCGCAGTGTGCACTAACCAAGGTAGCCAGGTGCATGGTGTTTCCTCCGACACATTGGTGCGGCTGCCTTCCGGGTTGGAGACGCGCTGTGTTAAGAAGCAGTGCGGCTTGGTTGGGTTGTGTTTCGGAGGACGCATGGCTTTCGACCTTCGTCTCTCCCGAGCCCGTACGGGAGTTGTAGCGATGAGACAGATAGTAATTACTAACAATTGGATACCACGAAATTGGGGAGAAAAGGGGGTAAAAAAAATTATAATAATTAATTAATTAATTTTAAAAAACTGCTCCAGAGCGCTCAGAACCTCAGACTGGGAAACCTCACCTTCCAACAGGACAACGACCCTAAGCACACAGCCAAGACAACGCAGGAGTGGTTTCGGGACAAGTCTCTGAATGTCCTTGAATGGCCCAGCCAGAGCCCAAACTTGAACCCGATCAAACATCTCTGGAGAGACCTGAAAATAGCTGCGCAGCAACGCTCCCCATCCAACCTGACAGAGCTTGAGAGGATCTGCAGAGAAGAACAGGAGAAGGGGGCAGTTAAAATCGGCTCAGGGGCTACATTTTATTTGTTTTTTGCATTGGATTTATATTGAATTCTGCTTATATAAACACGCTCTACCACAATAACAATGGAGGATTCTCAGAGGAGGAAGGGGAGGCCCATCCTCAGTGAATTTACTTAAAGAAAAATAGTGAAACATTAAAAAACCTCTCTGGGATAGGCGTCCCGCTAGCGGGAGGGTGCACAATTCAAATAAATAATCATAAAAATTATGGATATTAAACATGTAGGTACATAGGTCTTATATCAGTTGAAAGCTTAAATTCTTGTTAATCTAACTGCACTGTCCAATTTACAGTAGCCTTTACAGCGAAAGCATGCCATACGATTGTTTGAGGATGGTGCCCCACATCAAAATATTTTTCCACCGGAACAGGTTTCATAAATTCACAAATAGCGATTAAATATTCACTTACTTTTTGAAAATGTTCCTCTGATATGTCATCCAAAGGTTCCCAGCTATAACATGTAGTGTCGTTTTGTTAGATAAAATCCTTCTTTATATCCCAAAAAGTCTGTTTAGTTGGCGTCATCGATTTGCGTAATCCACCCGTTCAACATGCAGAGAAAGGAATCCAAAAATCTACCTCTAAACTTTGTTAAAACAAGTCAAAATACTATAATGAAACCGGCAGGGAGCAGGTCTCGAACCCTCAACCTTCTAGCTCGAAGTCCAGCGCGCTATCGACCATACCGCAAAAGCATGCTCGAGCGGCAGAGTCGATATCCGCGCTTATAAACCCAGAGTCATTACAATACGTTTCTATTGACTCCTCAGATACCCTAAAATGTAATCAAACTATAATATTTCATATGGAAAGAAGTATGTTCAATAGGAAACCGATATTAGCAGGTGCGTCTTGTCTTCCTCGTGCGCCCAAACACGAATTTCTAATATTGTGTCCCAGTACTAAAACTCATATTTCTTACTTGTTTTGGAAGAAACAAGCCTGAAATCTTGAACATAGAGTGCTGACACCCTGTGGTGTGTTTTCTTTGCAATGGTACCAATTATATGCATATCCTGTCTCCAGGGCCTGAGCAACAGGCAGTTTACTTTGGGCATGTCAGTCAGGCAGAAATTGAGAGAAAAAAGGACCCTAGGCTGAAGAAGTTTTAAAAAAGTTATCCTTTTTAGATAAAACTATACTAAATATATTCCCCTCACCAAATAATTGACTAAAACATTGTTTTGCGATGAAGGTCTACAGTAACCTCAACAGCACTCTGTAGGGTAGCACCATGGTGTAGCCGGAGGACAACTAGTTTCAGTCCTCCTCTGGATACATTGACTTCAATACAAAACCTAGGAGGCTCGTGGTTCTCACCCCCTTCCGTAGACTTACACAGTAATTATCTAGGTCTGTGGCGGTCACAAAATGTTGTCAGTGGGGGATTGTCAAGCAAATAACTGTCGGTCTCACGGTAATTGACTGTTAATTAACATAAACACATTTAGCATCTCCTGGCTTCCACACATAGTATACAAGCCACTAATGCAGACCTTGTGAACATCTTCATTTAAAAAGTCTAATAAATCAATGCAATATAGCCTACACCTTCACAATAAATCCCTTATTTATTTTAGACAGGTCTAAAGAAGCATGATATTAATAAAATGTCATATATTTCAGAAGAACAGAATAGCATACTCTGAGTTGTCCTTCTGTTTGTAATGAATACTCAGGGAGAAAAAGGTGTAGATTCACAGGCAGATGTTTATTACGCCTTCGCAGAAGGCAGGAATCGTGGTCACAGGCAAGCAATGGTCAAACACAGGTAGGTAGTCAAAAACAAACAATACCTTACAACCATACAAACAGAAAGAACTGAACTAAATAGGGAACTGATGAGACCAGGTGAGAAACGAACACAGGTGAAATCAATTAACAAAAATGAAAGACAGACTACGTTCCAGAATACAAAGAAACAGGGCTAAGTTCAAGAACATGAAGAAAAAGAACACAAGGTTGACTAAGAAAATAAAAGCAGAACCTTACAATGTTAGATCCTGATCTGGCTATTCCAAATGGCTGTGTGCTACACTAGTTCATTTAGCAGTCAAGATTTTCTTAGAATTCCATGGCATTATTTTATAGTATGAAGAATACAATTGAACATAGCTGAATAAAATAGAAAGGATGTTTTCTCCAAACAATTTGAGGGAGTGCGCACAAGCAGCTAGTCTGTGTTGAGCGGTTAACAAAGAAACAGGTATTCCTATGTGCTTAATTTAGAGTTATTAATGCAACTTTAGTTGTTCTACAAACGTCTGGCTATATGTTTTGATTTTTAATACATGTTAAGTTGCATGATGCGACTCTAATGATGATTTGAAAAAAGTTGCTTGAAAGGCATGAGCTCAGATTTTTGCGCAGGCTGTACACACTACATCAGTCACTCATTCACAATTTGACAAGCACTTGATAATGCCTAGAATTTCACGGCGGCATCCCCTTTGTTTGGCCGTAATGCACCCTAAAAAAATCCATGCCTTTTGCTGCCAGTGGCCGTTGTGGCCTTCTCCCTTAGTGCTGCGCACTCCATCACGTGATCAGGGCCCTCATTTATCAATGTTGCATAGAAAGCTTTTAAATTAACTCGTACAAAGAAAATTTAGAATGTTTACAAGTACAAAAATTGTGGTATTAATCAATTGCTCGTACGCTTGATTATGTCACATGTGCTCCCTCTGCGGCCTCTAGGTCACCAGGCTGCTCGTTATGGCGCATACCTGTCACCATCGTTACGTGCAGCAGCGCATTATGACACTCACCTGTTCCGTTTATTTATTAAAACACTCACTCCCTGAACTTGCTTCCTGACTCTCAGCACCCATCGTTTACAGATTTACACACACCTGTATTTATTTTGCCATGATAAATCAGACACGTTATAAAACACTGTGCTACTGTCACGCCCTGACTGTGGTTTTTCGTTTTTGCACTTTGTTATTTTGTTTAGTGTTCAGTTTAAATAAAAGTCATGAACACTTACCACGCTGCGCTTTGGTCCGATTCTTCCTCTTCAGACGACGACACCCGTTACAGAACTACCCACCACCAACGGACCAAGCAGCGTGGTATGGAGGAGCAGAGGGGTCAGGACTCCTGGACATGGGAGGAGATATTGGACGGAAAGGGACCCTGGAGACAGGCTGGGGAATATCGCCGGCCGAAAAAGGAGCTGGAGGCAGCTAAAAATGAGAGGCGGCGATATGAGGCAAGGCAGCACGGCAGGCACGAGAGGCAGCCCCCCCCAAAATAATTTGGGGGGCACACGGGGAGATTGGCGGAGTCAGGCGATAGACCTGAGCCAACTCCCTGTGCTTACCGGAAGCAGCATGGTACTGGTCAGGCACCGTGTTATGCGGTAAAGCGCATGGTGTCTCCAGTGCGCGCTCATAGCCCGGAGCGCCATGCGAGAGTGGGCATCCAGCCAGGGCGGATTGTGCCAGCTCAGTGCGCTTGGTCTCCGGTGCGCCGTTTTGGCCCAGGGTATCCTGCGCCGGCTCTGTGTACTGTGTCTCCGGGGCGCTGGGATTGTTCAGTTCGTCCTATGCCTGCGCTCCGCCCGTGCCGGGCTAAAGTGGGCAATGAGCCAAGTGGAGAGGTGCGAGTGGTAAGCACCAGATCTCCAGTGCTCCCCCACAGCCCGGTTCGACCTGTGCCTGCACTCTGGAGGGGCCGGGCTAAAGTGGGCATTCAGCCTGGAGGAGTGGTGCTAAGGGTGCCCAGTCCGGGGCCCGCTACAAGGGTGCCCAGTCCGGGGCCCGCTACGAGGGTCCCCAGTCCGGGGCCCGCTACGAGGGTCCCCAGTCCGGGGCCCGCTACGAGGGTCCCCAGTCCGGGGCCCGCTACGAGTGATCCCCAGTCCGGGGTCGGCGGCGAGGGTCCCCGCTCTAGAGGCGCCACCGCGGAGAAATGCCCACCCAGACCCTCCCCTATAGGTTCAGGTTTTGCGGCCAGAGTCCGCACCTTTGGGGGGGTACTGTCACGCCCTGACCGTAGAGAGCTTTTTATGTCTCTATTTTGGTTTGGTCAGGGTGTGATTTGGGTGGGCATTCTATGTTTTGTATTTCTGTGTTTTGGCCGGGTATGGTTCTCAATCAGGGACAGCTGTCTATCGTTGTCTCTGATTGGGAATCATAATTAAGTAGCTTTTTCCTACCTATGCTTTGTGGGTAGTTGTTTTCTGTTTAGTGTTTTCTGCACCTGACAGGACTGTTTCGGTTTCGTTTTTGCACTTTGTTATTTTGTTTAGTGTTCAGTTTAAAACTTATTATGGCTGCAGGAGCAGTATTGAGTAGCATGGATGAAAGGTGCACAGAGGTGCCCATAGTAAACTGCCTGCTCCTCAGTCCCAGTTGCTAATATATGCATATTATTGTCTGTGAGTATAACAGAACTCATATGGCAGGCAAAAACCTGAGAAGTTCCACTTCCTGTTTGAATTGTTTCTGAGGAGGCAGATTTTCAACCAAGCTCTCATTGACATTACAGCGAGATATTGATGAGTCTTCCTACGGCTTCCACTAGATGTCAACAGTCAATAGAACTTTGTCTGATGACTCTAATGTGAAGGGGGGCCGAAGGAGACAGGAATTAGTAATCACTGCCATGAGGTAACCACGCATTGAACACGCGCCTTCACATGAGGAGGACCTCCGTTCCACCGCTCTTCTGAAGTCAATCTAATTCTCCGGTTGGAACGTTATTCAAGATGTATGTTAACAACATTCTAAAGATTGATTCAGTACATCGTTTGACATGTTTCTACTGACTGTTACTGTTACTGACTGAACTTTTGGACATTTCGTCACGTTATAGTGGATGCGCTTTGTGACTTTGGAATTGTTTACCACTAAGGCGCTAACCAAAGTAGCTAATTGGACATAAATAACGGACATTATCGAACAAATCAAGCATTTATTGTGGACCTGGGATTCCTAGGACTGCATTCTGATGAAGTTCATCAAAGGTAAGGAAACATTTATCATGTATTTTCTGGTTTCTGTTGACCCCAACATGGCGGCTAATTTGGCTATTGTTCTGAGCTCCATCTCAGATTATTGCATGATTTGCTTTTTCCGTAAAGTTTTTTTTAAATCTGACACAGCGGTTGCATTAAGGAGAGGTATATCTATAATTCCATGTGTATAACTTGTATTATCATCTACATTTATGATGAGTATTTCTGTTGAAACGATGTGGCTATGCAAAATCACTTGATGTTTTTGGAACTAGTGAATGTAACGCACCAATGTAAACTCAGATTTTTTGATATAAATATGAACTTTATCAAACAAAACATGCATGTATTGTGTAACATGAAGTCCTATGAGTGTCATCTGATGAAGATATTCAAAGGTTAGTGATTAATCTTATCTCTATTTCTGCTTTTTGTGAAAGCTATCTTTCGCTGGAAAAATGGCTGTGCTTATTGTCGTTTGGTGGTGACCTAACATAATCGTTTGTAGTGCTTTCGCTGAAAAGCATATTTGAAATCGGACACTTTGGTGGGATTAACAACAAGATCAACTTTAAAATTATATAAGACACATGTATGTTTGAGGAATTTTAATTATGAGATTTCTGTTGTTTGAATTTGGCGCCCTGCACTTTCACTGGCTGCTGTCATATCGATCCCGGTAGAGGGATGCAGCCATAAGAAGTTAAATAAAAGTCATGAACACTTACCACGCTGCGCTTTGGTCCGATTTTTCCTCTTCAGACGATGACACCCGTTACAGCTAGTGCACGTGAAGTCTCATTTACATAAAGAACCGCCCTAAATGACCATTTATGGTCACAAACCTTCCCTTTAAAGCTGCAAGAAATGTCACTAATTTCTGTCCGCCAACATGGAGAAATCAAAGAAGACAAAGAAAAAAAAACTTTTTTAGTACACAGAAATATTACTTTTGATCACTGAAGTGGAAGCAAAACAAGCCATACTTTTGGAGCCCTCAGCAATGGCTTGACAAATAACAAACAAAATATTGCTTGGGAGCAGGCTTGAGCTATGGTAAATTCTGCCTCATCTGAGTGCAGAACAGTTAATGAAATTTAGAAAGTCAAGCTTTATTTTCGCAACCATATTCAGACATGGACCACATTTAAATATCTTTTGTTGACAATAAATGTAAGAAATATATATAGCAAAATTAATGTAACAAAATGAATATTACAAAAATAACAAAAAAATAAATCTTGACAGATGTGGGTCATTTGTAAGTCGCTCTGAATAAGAGCGTCTGCTAAATGACTTAAAAGTAAAATGTAAATGTAAATTTGCCTGACCCCTCAGTCCCAGGCCTACCAGAAGGGTGTCCTCTTTATGGAGCGATTCAGCTGCGCCGCATGTTTTGACTGACGCAGTCCTGAAACAAGAGATCAACGTATCAATTATTGGACTCAAACAGCAGCTGGAGGATGTATGCAACGGCCTAAGAGAGATAAATCAATCATTGAAAGAACTGTTTGATTGTGTCAAACATGTGAGACAATAAATTCTGGTGCAATGTAAATGTGTTTTCCTTGTCGATTTGATTACAATATTTGGAAGAACAGATATCTAAAACCGTTGTATGATATTGACTCTTGTCCTCAGTGCCAGAGCTATGGGTTGTGGGAAACACTCCGTCAGGCATGGGCTCATCGGGTCTTGGTGGATCATTCAGTGGAATGCCATTTTTGATTGCAATGTTGTGGAGCACACTGCAAGCCTTGACAATGTAACAAACCTAAAAAGGAATTTGCACATTGTATTACATTCACGTAATGGCATTTGAAAGAATGGCATTTCAGAGGCAAACCTTGCTCGGCTAGTATTGCAGTGTGCCTCCTGTTCCAGACAAGCACAAGGCCCTTTCAGCAGGCCTATGGTGCACTCCGCTGTTGTTTTTGTGCTTGCGTGGGCTTGGTTGTACCTTGCCTCTTGTTGGTTTGAGATGTTTGTGAGGGGAGTCATCAGCCATGTTTTTAACGGGTAACCCCGGTCTCCTGCAGTTATGAAACACACCATTCAGATATTGTTTCCCAGTAGAGGTCTAACATGGCAAATAAAACCTTGAAAATAAAAAAACAAGTCACTTACCAATAAGCCATCCATCCTCAACAGCTCCTTCCTGGAGGTTAAGGCCGACTGAACTGTTCCGCACAAAGAATGAATCGTGTCCCACCTGGCCATTTGGCCACTACATTCAACAAAGCCAAATGTGAATCACAGATGACCTGCACATTGACAGAATGGAAACCTTTTCTTTTGACGAAGTTGAATTCATTCATTGATGGTGATTTTATTGCGATGTGGGTGCAGTCAATTGCTCCAATGACATTAGGAAATCCAGCTATGGTATGGAAATACTTTTTCACTCTGGCCTGTTGCACAGCAGTGTACGGAAACTGCATGTATTGTGGGGGTCAATGAAATAATGCCATGAAGGACTGCAGGCAATATTCGGCTCATGGTTGGTTGTGAAATGCCAGACCGATCCGCAATCTCCCGTTGGAATGTTCCAGTGGCCAAAAATCCCAGGGTGGAGAGGACTTGGGTATGCACTGGGATGGCATTGGTGCGTTTCGTCTCCCTTTCTAATACTGGAGAGAGTTGGTTGCAGAGATACAATAAAATATGCCTTGGAAAACAAAATCTACTAATAAGCCAAGCGTCACTCTCAGCAAAAAAATCTGCACGCTCATTGAAAACACGCTCCCTGCGTAATGCAGCTTGTGCCAGATCCTCCAGCAATGCAAGATCTGCCATTTTGGACAAGTCACAATGCCTGTGTTGCCTTTTATATTATTTAACTGGTTTAACTAAATTGCCTCCAACCTTACATTCCACTCTCTTTCTAATTGACTTTATTATTCAATTATTATTCAATTAGGCTTAAATGGTTTCATGTTTATGAATTCGATAGCACCCTGAGAAAAATATTAGTAGCTTAAGTGTCTATAAAATAAATACGAAATAAACGATTCATGTATTATCTTTTTTCTTCATATTTTATGATTTGGTCCAGTATGTCAATCCTTTCTCCATTTGGTGGATGGTATTTCATTAGCAGTTTGACTTTCTACCACAAGGTGCTGTGGGTACGCATGGTCAGAGGTGTGCTTCAATTTACACACATTCTCAATTATAAGTTACAAATTGATAAATCCCACACATTCTCAAGTATAAGTACAAATTGATAAATCCCACACATTCTCAAGTATAAGTACACATTGATAAATCCCACACATTCNACATTCTCAAGTATAAGTACAAATTGATAAATCCCACACATTCTCAAGTATAAGTACACATTGATAAATCCCACACATTCTCAAGTATAAGTACAAATTGATAAATCCCACACTTTGCTTAGAAATGATTGCACACTAGGTTTACGAACCTTTCTGTTCATACGCAACATTGATAAATGAGGGCCCAGGTCTTTCTCACAGGCTACAAGTGAAGACAGACACACCAAGGACGCAACTGCATGCATCCTTATCCAATTCCGAGGTGCATATTGCAAATATTGGAAGAACTGTCCACATTTACTTTTTATCAGCCAACAAGATGAGTAGGCCTAACGAACAGCAAAAGCACTAGCCTTTGTCAATCTACTATCCCCCATAGTACAAAAGTCTAACTATTCTATTCTGTGCGAGAAATAAATATTCCAAACATTGTCTGGGACAGTTGTGTGATGCAATAGATCCCTATGTGGCTGACACAACAGATCAGAACATTTAGCTTAAAATGTTGATCAACTATTAGCCTATTTCTTCACATTATAAGTGCAACAATGCGCACATGGTAGAAGCATTAAGAGCAAATGTTCCATGAGCAGAAAACACCATTATCAAAAGTTATCGCAAATGCAATTATGCATGTCATTATTTTATTATAAAGGTGCATTTTTATGGTGAAAATGATCTTCCCCCAAACTTGAAACACACATGCTGCTTATTTTACATTTTACATTTTAGTCATTTAGCAGACGCTCTTATCCAGAGCGACTTACAGTAGAGTGCATACATTTTTATTAAATTTTTTTACATACTGAGACAAGGATATCCCTACCGGCCAAGAGCAGACGCTCTTATCCAGAGCGACTTACAGTAGAGTGCATATATATATTTTTTTACATATTGAGACAAGGATATCCCTACCGGCCAAACCCTCCCTAACCCGGACGACGCTATGCCAATTGTGCGTCGCCCCACGGATCTCCCGGTTGCGGCCGGCTGCGACAGAGCCTGGGCGCGAACCCAGAGACTCTGGTGGCGCAACTAGCATAGTTGCCCTAGACCACTGCGCCACCCGGGAGATGGCCTTTGTCAATGCTTATGTATGCCAGCTAGGCTCTACACCCCTTGTAAAGCGGATAGTTGTGATACAAACCTTATTAAAACATATAGGCCTATGGGTGTGCAACTATGATTAGAAAAAGTCGCAAAAAACGCATTGTTTCTTATGTTGGGCATCATTCACAAGTGATAATATATAATTCACAAGTGATAAGCTAATATTGTTACCCATCAAACTGTTCTTGATTTAATCTTGTCTTTACATACACTAAATAATATATGTGTGAAATTTGTTTTGATTTAGAACGAACCATTATCATGCACCTATATTGAAACAGGAGCAGTGGAAAAAATTACATGTCATCTATGCACTTAAATAGCAAATGGAGGATGCTTTTCCCCATGGTTTATTTTCATGCACAGCCAGGTAGGCTATACTCCTGTTGAATATATAAGCAATGTGCTTAATATTAGGAAAGTTGAGAAATAAATATAGTAGGCCTAGCCTATAGAAAGCTGATGTGATCCTTTTTAGTAGAGGCCATCACTCTTTTTTTAATTGCGCAATTGCCTAGCTGATAGAAATTTTGTGCAACATCTCATGGGCTCTCATGAAGCGTTTGATTCGATTTTCGAATACATTTGCATTGATGTCAGAGTGATTAGAGGGACAATAGAGCGCTGATTACCAGGCAGTTAGCAAGTTTGTTAGGTTACTAATGACCAGCAGCAGCATCAGTGCTTGGAGAAGCCTAATTACTGTGATTAAACGGTCACATGGAATTTGACTGCCTTCATGACTCTTGACCGCCGGTGTGGCAACAGTATCGTCACAGCAACAGCACGAATTATGACAACTTCCGGAGGATGTCCTCCAACCTATCAGTGCTCTTGCAGCATGAACTGACATGTTGTCTACCCAATCAAAGGATTAGAGAATGAATCTAGTACTGAAATCATAAGCTACAGCTAACTAGCACTGCAGTTCATAAAATGTGGTGAGTAGTTGACTCAAAGAGAGAGAAAGACAACAGTTGAACAGTTTTAGACAAATTAATTTCTTAAAAAATGAAGTAGAAGCAAGAGAGAGAGAGAGAAAGATATTTTGTTGTATATTTTTTAACTTTCACTCTCACTTACTTAGCTAGCCAATGCAGTTAGCTAGTTTAATCTACATAAAACACCCAGTGTAACGATCGTCTAAGGGAGGAGACCAAAACGCAGAGTGGTAAGTGTTCATTTTTATTTAATAAATAAACTGAACACTGAAACAACAAAAAACAACAAAGAGAGTGTACGAAACGAAACAGTCCTGTCTGGTGCAGACACAAAACAGAAAACAACTATCCACAAACACAGGTGGGAACAGGCTACCTAAGTATGGTTCTCAATCAGAGACAACGATAGACAGCTGCCTCTGATTGAGAACCACACCCGGCCAAACACATAGAAAAGGACCACATAGAACAAAACATAAAATGCCCACCCCAACTCACGCCCTGACCAAACCAACTTAGAGACATAAAAAAGGAACTAAGGTGAGGGCGTGACACCCAGATCAAACAGAGAGGGGTGCTATGTTAGCTAGCTGGCTATGGCTATCCAACAGTGGAACTCTTCCAAGTCAATGTAAGCTTTGAGTTTTATAAATGTATTGCCACCGGGCCCGCCGGTGTAACTGCTAAACTGCTTGCTGACTGTACACTGTACTGCATGTGTTAGTTCTGTTGATTATGACGTTAGATAATATGGTAATAACGATGTAGGCTATGTGTAGTGGATAGCGGTTATGATATGAAGGTTTGGCTTGGAACGTTTTTTTTGCCTGGTCACAGACAGCTGATGTGTTTTGCACTGCACTTTCCACAAGGAAAGGGAAAAGGTGAGAGGAGAAGAGCATGTTGATGCGAGAAGGAATTATACAACGGTCAAAGGGATCATGCTGTTTGTATGTGGCTGCTATGAAAGTGAACTGTGTTTGCATGTGATCAGAATGTCATGACCCCACTATTTCGTGGCAACAGAGGGCTCTCAAGGGGTGGTCACGAGAGTGCTCAGGGAGGTGTGTTGGAGTTTCCATCAGTGCGATTACGGTGGAAAGTCCAGACCAGGTCTTTACCGTGCGCATCCCCTCAGAATATGCCGATTTGGCTCTCGCCTTCTGTAAGAATTACCACCTCATCGACGAGGGGATTGTGCGATAAATCTCCTGGTAGACACAGCACTTCCCAGGAGGAGGCAGTGGCTATGGAAACATATGTCTCCGAATCCCTGGGGAAGGGATACATTCGGCCCTCCACTTCACCTGCCTCCTCAAGTTTATTTTTTGTGAAGAAGAAGGATGGGGGTCTGCGCCCATGTATTGACTATCGAGGGATCAATCAGATCAGTGTGAGGTACAGCTACCCGCTGCCTCTCATCGCCAGTGCGATCGAGTCAATGCACAGGGCGCGCTTCTTCACAAAATTGGATCTCAGGAGCGCTTACAACCTGGTGCGTATCCGGGACGGGGACGAGTGGAAGACGGCATTTAGTACCACCTCAGGGCACTATGAGTACCTCGTCATGCCGTACGGGTTGATGAATGCTCCATCAGTCTTCCAGGCCTTTGTTGACGAGATTTTCCGGGACCTGCACGGGCAGGGTGTAGTGGTGTATATTGATGACATTCTGATATACTCTGCTACACGCGCCGAGCATGTGTCCCTGGTGCGCAGGGTGCTTGGTCGAATGTTGGAGCATGACCTGTACGTCAAGGCTGAGAAATGTCTGTTCTTCCAACAGTCCGTCTCCTTCTTAGGGTACCGCATTTCCACGTCAGGGGTGGAGATGGAGAGTCACCGCATTTCAGCCGTGCGTAATTGGCCGACTCCCACCACGGTAAAGGAAGTGTAGCGGTTTCTGGGGTTTGCCAACTACTACCAGAGGTTTATCCGGGGTTTTGGTCAGGTAGCAGCTCCCATTACCTCACTGCTGAAGGGTGGACCGGTGCGGCTGCGTGGTCGGCTGAGGCAGACAGGGCTTTAGGTCACCTGAAGGCTCTGTTTACCTCGGCTCCCGTGCTGGCTAATCCGTTTCCCTCTTTGGCGTTCATAGTGGAGGTGGATGCCTCCGAGGCTGGGATAGGAGCCGTGCTCTCTCAGCGCTCGGGCACGCCACCAAAGCTCCGCCCCTGTGCTTTCTTTTCGAAGAAGCTCAGCCCGGCGGCGCGAAACTATGATGTGGGGGACCGGGAGCTGTTGGCTGTTGTCAAGGCTCTGAAGGCGTGGAGGCATTTGTTTGAGGGGGCTAACTGACCACCGCAATCTGGAGTACATCAGGGCGGCGAGAAGACTGAACCCTCGCCAGACAAGGTGGGCTATGTTCTTTACCCATTTTGTTTTCACTCTATCCTACAGACCAGGTTCCCAGAACGCTAAGGCAGACGTACTGTCTCGGATGTATGACACAGAGGAGCGGTCCATGGATCACACTACCATACTTCCGGCCTCTTGCCTGGTGACACCGGTGGTGTTGGAGCTGGACGCGGACATCGAGCGGGCGTTACGCAAAGAGCCCACTCCCCACCAGTGTCCAGCTGGGCGCCTGTACATTCTGTCTGCTGTCCGTGATCGTTTGATCTATTGGGCCCACACGGCACCCTCCTCTGGTCAACCTGGCATCGGTCGGACGGTGCGCTGTCTTAGTGGGAAGTACTGCTGGTCCACCTTGGCCAAGGATGTGAGGGTTTATGTTTCCTCCTGCTCGGTGTGCGCCCAGTGCAAGGCTCCCAGGCACCTGCCCAAAGGGAATTTACAACCCCTACCCGTTCCGCAACGGCTGTGGTCGCACCTGTCGGTGGACTTCCTGACGGATCTTCCTCCCTCACAGGGCAACACCACGATCCTGGTCATTGTGGATCGGTTTTCTAAGTCCTGGGTGCTGGGTGCCGGTGGACGACGTGTTGGACCCGTCAATGCTGAGGGAGTTCCACCGTCTCCATCCGGATCGCCCTGCACCTCGTCCTCCGGGTCATCCCCAAGGCCGGCGTCAAGGGGAGGCTACTGTCACGACTTTCGCCGAAGTCGCTGCCTCTCCTTGTTCGTGCGGCGCTCGGCGGTCGGCGTCGCCGGTCTACTAGCCATCGCCAATCCACTTTTCTTTTTCCTTTGTTTTTTTCTTTGTTTTCACACACCTGTTTTCCATTTCACAATTATTTGTTCCTGTATTTAAACCCTCTGTTTCCCCCATGGTGTTGTGCTGGATTATTACCTGTTCAGTTAGGTTTATTTTGATGGCTGTTTTTTTGACGGATGCTGGGTTCACCCGTGCGTTATCTTTACCGTCTTGTTTTGGTCAAGTGTAATTGTTACCTTGTGCCTTGTTGAGTAAAGTACGTTGCTCACTCATTCTGCTCTCCTGCGCCTGACTTCATGCACCAGCTACACTCACCTTCTTACACAGGGGTGTATTCATTCCGCCGATTCTGTTGAAAAACATTTCTAAACAGAACGAAACGGGGATAAATATACCTTAATTTGTCCAATAGAAACTATTTTTTGCAACTGTTGGACTAATGATTGCACCCTAGATCAGCTAGATGCAGAAACGAGTGTGCAAGGCAGTATTGAATGTGTCAGTGTCTGTCACCTTGATTTCTCAAATTTCTCTCAACCTGTGCACCTATGTTGTAAATGTTCATTCTTAGGCTAGGTTGTAGCAACCTCATGATAGGTGTAGGGAAAATTTGAGTATCATGTAGTAGCCTAAACATACCGATGTTACATAGAGCTGGGTGAATGGATCATGAATGACAGTCCTCCAATATGCTGTAATAGAAATAAGGCCATGCTCAACAACAACAAAAAATCATCCTCCCTCATCTTAAATGTCCCCGACTGCCACTGCACAATAAACAAAGTTTAAATGCAGAGACTCCGAAATCATTGAGTGCTTTTGAAATCTGTAGCCTATCTCTGCTGCGCTGTATCAGCACAATGGACAGCGCCCTACAACAAGGCCGTTTGGTAAAGAATATAGGCTACAAGATAGATAGATGGAGCAATTCCCCTATTACAAACAGCCTAAGTGAATGCAGCCGTACACACAGCTTTCTTACCAAAATAATTTAAACTAAATGCTGAAAGTAGTAGCGTAGTTATTCATGCATGCAAACAAAAATACTGAATACCAGTTTGGCTTAGAATAGTAACAATGTGAACAAATGAATGTGAATAGAACAAAACAGAGATACCAAGTAGTAGGCCTAGTAAACTAAATATCAGATTGATAAAGGGATGAAACGATCTATATTTAAGCTAATTACATGAACAGTAAACACACACAGTAAACAAAAGGCGAATGGATTTGGATTTGGCCGGGGTTGGCAGTCATTGTAAATAAGAATGTATTCTTAACTAACTTGCCTTGTTAAATAAAGGTTAAATAAAAAATGTAAATATTTAATACAAATTTCAAAAGTGGTCCGAAACCTGAATACCGACACGAGGGAGCAAACAAATTCCCCTCTAAGACAATCACTGGTACAGCTGATTAGCTGTCTTGAGTCAAATATCTAGAAACACTCATCTAAGTGAGACTCTCCTACTACGCTCATCATCAATGGGAACCATCGAGATAGCTGGCTAGCTATTTTCCAGAGTAAACAACAGTAGAAGATGGGAAAGGGGAGACCCTTTTTGGACAATCAGAGCCATACAAGCTTGCCGCTGAAAGGCCAACAACCTTCCTAATGAGGGCTGGTTACGACAGAGATAAATGGCGAACAAAGGCATTCACACGTAAATACATTCATGATTTTTTTATTCCAAACGGGCAGCAGTTCATGTGTAAACTCTATGATTACTGTGAGAATAGTTCTGAAATGTATCGAAGATAAGTGTATTTTTTTCTCTCTCTATCTCCCTCTCCATGTGGTTGAGTAAAAGCCACCATATTGTGTCAGTCCGCTAGGGACCTTTGTCTCATGTATTATGGGTGTATGTTTATTCTGTGTAATTATTTAGTTAGCTAGTAAATAAATAATTAAACCAATTTGTGTAGTACTGAATCATGAGTAAGGCTGAGGGTTTTGCAGATGGATGAGGTTACAACTGTTCAGAATGATATGATAAGAGGCAATGATTAATAAGATGACAGTTTATCGATATAATAGATATAGACCTTATAGAGTTTAATTTGGGAGATGGTGACTATTTAAACAACCTCTTCCGTGGAGCCCCAAATTCCTAATGAGTTAATTGTTACATAATTAATTTAATCGGGTAACAATTAAACATAGTTAGTGGATTAAATAAATAAGAGTCATCATATCAATGAAAGTAAAGTCACAACACTAGCTAACCAACAACTGTAATGATGTATTTGAGAGACAAGTGCTCATTGTGAAAATGTATTTATGTTTTCAATAAACATTGGAAATGAAATATAGCTTCTGTCAACAATCTAAGCCAACCCCGTCTGTTTTGCCTCATAGTTGCCCATGTGTCGGATTTGTTGCAAAACAACCAACCTGTCTATGGCACGGAATATCCACTGCGCTCTATCAGCACCTTGGACAGCGTCCTACACATTAAAGCAAGATTTTGATTAACCAAGCAGCTAGATTGTTTCAATCTTACCTTTTCAAGACTTGCAGCCTCCTTGATGCTCTGTGGAACTTCCTGAGTAATCAATCATTCCATTCTCCCCTAAATCTTATTGTAAGAGCCCTCTCAAATGTTAGTTGGATTAGTTGAGTTTTCCTCAAGTGTAGCATGCTTCTTCTGTGCTGACTGAACAAGTTTTTCAAAGTGGAAAATGAGTTCTCACATGTAGCTGTGGACGCCCCAAAAGTCAGTTCATGTTTCAGTGCAGTAAACATGGTCGGCATAGCAGAGAGCGGCCCAGAGAATCGTTGCAGGATATCAAGTAGGGTCCATTTGTCCACATTGGAGCCAGAGCGGGCGATTTCAGCAAAAACTGGCGAGTGACACTAAACTCAGCTTCCAAAAAATCTGTTTTGCTTTGATCAGCAGTGGTTTCACCTTGTTCACATCTAGAAAGTGGCTCTCTGGGTCCAGGGCCCACAGGGCCTCCTCAGCTGGCTGTTGCGTTCACTGAATTGTTCCTACAACGACAGCATCCAACGTGCTGAAGAACAGTCTTTTACACTCAGTCTCTTCTCCTCTGTCCTGCCGGCCTAATGTACTGTCCACCATGTATTGCTGGAGATTTGTACTTACATAATGTCATCATTTGATTGGAGCTGGTGGTGGTGTGTAAGTAGCACTGCACTGTGCCCCAATGGCTTCAAAGGAACTCACTGTCGCACCTCAGCTTCTCAACGTACTCCAACGCACTGCGGACCACTTTGACTCCAGTGTAAAGATCCATTGCTTTTGCCTGGAGTAATTTGTTTGGAGAATTATGTGGATATATTGAAGCAACATCTCAAGACATCAGTCAGGAAGTTAATTCTTAAGGCTAGCCTAGACAACATCCGCTGAAATGGCAGATTAAAGCTTAACTTCTTGTTAATCTAGCCATCGTGTACGATTTCAAAAAGGCTTTACAAATTAAAGCTTAACTTCTTGTTAATCTAGCCATCGTGTCCGATTTCAAAAAGGCTTTACAGCGAAAGCACACCATTCGATTATGTTAGGTCAGTGCCTAGTCACAGAAAAACCTACAGCCATTTTCCAGCCAAAGAGAGGAGTCACAAAAAGCAGAAATAGAGATAAAATGAATCACTAACCTTTGAT
This sequence comes from Salvelinus sp. IW2-2015, assembly GCF_002910315.2. NCBI lineage: Eukaryota > Metazoa > Chordata > Actinopteri > Salmoniformes > Salmonidae > Salvelinus > Salvelinus sp. IW2-2015. Next base: position 14,705 of record NW_019943064.1, on the reverse strand, counting down.
GATCTTCATCAGGTGCCACTCATAGGACTTCATGTTATACAATACATTTATGTTTTGTTCGATAAAGTACATATTTATATCCAAAAATCTCAGTTTACATTGGCGCGTTATGTTCAGTAATGTTGTGCCTCAAAAACATCTGGTGAATTTGCAGAGAGCCACATCAATTTACAGAAATACTCATCATAAACTTTGATAAAAGATACAAGTGTTATGCATAGAATTAAAGGTATACTTCTCCTTAATGAAACCGCTGTGCCAGATTTCAAAAAAGCTTTACGGAAAAAGCACACCATGCAATAATCTGAGTACAGCGCTAAGCCACAAAAACAAGCCATACAGATACCCGCCATGTTGTGGAGTCAGTAAAAGTCAGAATTAGCGTTATAAATATTCACTTACCTTTGATGATCTTCATCGGAATGCACTCGCAGGAATCCCAGTTCCACAATAAATGTTTGTTTTGTTCGATAAAGTTCATCTTTATGTCCAAATACCTCCTTTTTGTTACCGCGTTTAGTTCACCAATCAAAATTCACAAGGCGCGGTCACGTCCAGACGAAAGTCCAGACGAAAAGTCAAAAAAGTTATATTACAGTTCGTAGAAACATGTCAAACGATGTATAGAATCAATCTTTAGGATGTTTTTATCATAAATCTTCAATAATGTTTCAACCCGGATAATTCCTTTGTCTTTAGAAATGAAAAGGAACGCAGCTCGCGCTCACGGCCGCGCGCGATACTTAGCTCATGGCATTCTGCCAGACCTCGTAGTCAAACAGCTCTTATTCGCTCCCCCTTCATAGTAGAAGCCTGAAACAAGGTTCTAAAGACTGTTGACATCTAGTGGAAGCCTTGGGAAGTGCAATATGACCCCATAGACACTGTATATTCGAAAGGCAATGACTTGAAAAACTACAAACCTAAGATTTCCCACTTCCTGGTTGGATTTTTCTCAGGTTTTCGCCTGCCATATGAGTTATGTTATACTCACAAACATCATTCAAACAGTTTTAGAAACTTCAGAGTGTTTTCTACCCAAATCTACTAATAATGTGCATATATTAGCTTCTGGGCCTGAGTAGCAGGCAGTTTACTCTGGGCACGCTTTTCATCCGAACGTGAAAATGCTGCCCCCTATCCCAATTAAAGCTTGGTCGCAAATGGGTCTTCCAAATGCACAATGACCCCAAACATACTTCCAAAGTTGTGGCAAAAGGACAACAAAGTCAAGGTATTGGAGTGGCCATCACAAAGCCCTGACCTCAATCCCATAGAAAATTTGTGGGCAGAACTGAAAAAGCGTGTGCGAGCAAGGAGGCCTACAAAATTCCCCCAACTTATTGTGGGAAGCTACCTGAAACGTTTGACCCAAGTTAAACATTTTAAAGGCAATGCTACCACATACTAATTGAGTGTGTGTAAACTTCTGACTCACTGGGAATGTGATGAAAGAAATAAAAGCTGAAATAAATCATTCTCTCTACTATTATTCGGACATTTCACATTCTTAAAATAAAGTGGTGATCCTAACTGACCTAAGACAGGGAACTCTTACTAGGATTAAATGTCAAGAATTGTGAAAAACTGAGTTTAAATGTATTTGGCTAAGATGTATGTAAACTTCCGACTTCAACTGTACTTAGTTTTACCTGCATTCAATACTAATTTCTGTAATACAATGAAGGTAGACTGTAGTTCATATAGAGCCTGGTCAATCATGGGGCAACCTGCACATATGTTGGGTTTATTTTTCTGTTACTGCCACACACTCACCATCTCCCTCTCTCGCTCTCTCCTTATGAAACTCTTGTCTCTCTGGATGCAACTTCTGCCTGCTCATTGGCTGAAGCGGAGATTGCCCTTGCCGCCGGTTGGCTTAAAGTCTGTCCACTTTGTTTTGACATATAAGTGTAACTGTTTATCTGAACTGTGGCGTACGAATAGCCGTCCCACAAATGACAAACCCCGCACCCCATCCTGCACAGAGTGGATTCAGACAGCGATGTACATAGATCCTGTCCTGCTAGAAAACCTATATACCTTACTAAAGAGGTTAATCTCCTAACATATAATATATTACAAGCCTAACATTTCTACAGCGAATAGGAGAAGAGATTTTTCTGATATTCTAGTGGATATTAAATTACATTTTTATTCAATCTCCTCTTTGTATTTGAAGAAGAAAAAGGCTCACCATGCTCTCTGCTTGTCTGGAGTTCCTGGGGATGGGGTTGTGCCTACTGGGCTCGCTCCTGGTCATGATCGCGTGTGGGCTGCCCATGTGGAAGGTGACGGCGTTCATCGATATGAATATCGTAGTCGCGCAGACCACTTGGGACGGGCTCTGGATGTCATGCGTGGTGCAGAGCACCGGCCAGATGCAGTGCAAGATGCACGACTCGGTGTTGGCGCTCAGCCATGACCTGCAGACAGCGCGCGCCCTCACGGTGATCGCGGCGGTTCTTGGGGTGGCGGGTCTGGTGGTGACTATTGCCGGGGCGCAGTGCACTAACTGTATCAAGACCGAATTGGTGAAAGCAAAAGTGGTGCACGCCGGTGGGGTGGTCTACATAATCAGCGGTCTATTGGTGTTGGTTCCCCTCTGTTGGATGGCCAATAACATCATAGTAGACTTTTACAACCCAGATGTGTCCTCGTCCAAGAAGAGGGAGATAGGAGCGGCCATCTATATCGGCTGGGCCGCCACAGCCCTGCTCCTTCTGGGGGGAACCCTGCTGTGCTGTTCTTGTCCCCAGCGAGGCAAGAGTGCCTATCCCATCAATTATGCCCCCACCAAGACCATCTCGGCCAACGGAGACTTCGACAAGAGACATTATGTGTAGGCGATGAGAAGAGAGTTTTGCGCACATCCACACTTGCCACAGGAGCCGGACAGACAAGTTAATGTCTACCATTCCTGTTTGATGTCCATCACATACGTTATCTTTATTGTGGTCACTTAGAACGGAGGCTTTGATAAGGGAAATGATGTGTAGGCTAGACGCTAGACAATATCAGGATACTTTTTTCATTTGGTTTGATTGTCTGTTATGCATGCCGACTTCACCAAACGTTAACTTCCTCAGTTTGAAATCAGTGTATTTTTTTCGAACATATATTTCTGTGTGTTGTAGGCTACACCGTTGTATAGGGGTCTGGCGACCAGAAAATAAAAACAAAAATGTTGCCAATGAAGCCATTCCCCCCGAGAGCGCAGCTAACGACCAAAACATTGAAACAGTGATCATCAACTAAGGGAATTTCGTATTTTTCACCCAACTTGTAACCTAAATCCAATGACAAGGTTACATTTTTGGTTGATCTCAAGTTAAATTCACGTTAGTTGACAAATCAACCACATGTAAATCAAAACTAGACATTGAACGATGTCTGTGCCCAGTGGGACCTACTTGTTGTGTAGCCTATCCATTGTGTAGCGTTTTTATAAACTCTTGTATTTGCATATGCTTATTGTAAAGATGTTTTAAAGTTGATGTTATCATTTGACACTAGGCTATTATCTGGCCAGAGTGGTCTGTCACTTCTGTGTGCTCTGTGCATAAAGCCTATTGTTCTCAACTGGCTTTAGTGTCTGTATGTAAGTTGTAAATAGCTACATACATAGAAGCAGGTGTAACAGTATAACTGAAACGCTACTAGCGCGTACCCGCTAACTAGCTAGCCATTTCACATCCGTTACACAGGGACTGGTTTTCAACATAGTTAATAAGTTTAGGTTCCCACACTGGACGTGTCCTTTGTAAGCAGTGAATGCTACTCAGAAAAATGTGTCCTCATATGATGATCAAATTAGCTTATTTGCATTTGAATGCTGTTGTATTGTACTGTATAACTAGCTGATTGTGGATTTGTTTTCCTAGCCCTCTTTAAACTATTGGGCAATTGATGTTTTATAATAAAAATGAAATCACAAACCCCCTTGTGTTTCTGTGTAGTATTATTGTCTGTTACATGTGCATTAGGCTATTTTTATTCTAATAGTATGTACTATTGACTGTTTATTATGCACAGTTCACAATACAGTTTCAGTCGCATTACTGAGGTTTCTCTACATTGACCTTCTACCACACACACAAACATACAATATACAGTGCATTCAGGAAATTATTCACTTTTTCCACATTTTGTTACATTACAGCCTTATTCTACAATGGAGTCAATAAAAGAAAAATCCTCATCAATCTACACACAAAACCCCATAATGATGAAGTGAAAACAGTTTTTAAGAACTTTTTGCACATTTATTGAAAACAAAAAACACAAATTCCTTATTTACATTAGTATTCAGTCCCTTTGCAATTAGACTCAAAATTGAGCTCAGGTGCATCCTGTTCCATTGATCATCCTTGAGATGTTTCAACAACTTTATTGGAGTCCACCTGTGGTAAATTAAATTGATTGGACATGATTTTGAAAGGCACACACCTGTCTATATAATGTCCCACAGTTGACAGTGCATGTCAGAGCAAAAACCAAGCCATGAGGTTGAAGGAATTGCCCGTAGAGCTCCGAGACAGGATTGTATCGAGGCACAGATCAGAGATGTTCGATCGGGTTCAAGTCCATTCTCTGGCTGTGCCACTCAAGGACATTCAGAGACTTGTCCCAAAGCCACTCTTGCATTGTCTTGGCTGTGTGCTCAGGGTCATTGTCCTGTTGGAAGGTGAACCTTTGCCCCAGTCTGAGGTCCTGAGCACTCTGGAGCAGGTTTTCATCAAGGATCTCTGTACTTTGCGCCATTCATCTTTCCCTTGATCCTGGCTCCCCATCCAACCTGACAGAGCTTGAGAGGACCTGCAGAGAAGAATGGGAGAAATTCCCCAAATACAGGTGTGCCAAGCTTGTATTGTCATACCCAAGAACACTTGAGGCTGTAATTGTTGCCAAAGGTGCTTCAACAAAGTACTGAATAAAAGATCTGAATACTTATGTAAATATGATATTTCAGATTTTTATATTTAATACATTTGCAAAAATTTCTAAACTCTTTGTTTTGTCATTATGGAGTATTGTGTGTAGATTGATAAGGTGGGGAAAACAATTTAATCCATTTTAGAATAAGGCTGTACCAAATTTTGGAAAAAGTGAAGTGGTCTGAATATTTTCCGAATGCACTGTGAATACATAAACATAGGACTGTGTGTAATCCTAGTCTCTGCTAACTCAGCACACCCCAACTATCACCTTCTGGTTTACAATGACATAAACAAGGACTGATGAATGTATTACTGGTTGTTAAACTTGAATCAAAGTGACTGTAAAACACAAACTAATAACACAGTGGTCCACAAACATGTATTACCCTGTGGCTCAAACATTTGTCATGTTACTTGAAAAGCAGCAAGTGTGAGTCTAACAGAAAGGGAAAACTACAGGACTGTTCTCTGAACACAGTACAGCACATCTCAAATAGCAATGTATAATTAAAGGAGGAAATGGAAAAACAAACAACCTGACATAAATTGTTCACCCATTGTTAAATTCTATCAGATTTTCACTACAGGGTAGGGGATAGGAGTTAGGGATTAGGTGCTAGGGGGTAGAAGGTATAGAGCAGGGGTGCATTGTCGTAAACAACAGGTGTAGACTAACAGTGAAAAGCTTACTTATGGAACCTTCCCAACAATGCAGAGAAAAATAGACAAATAATAGAAACATTTTGAAAATTAAAAATACAAATGATATACACACACACGGGGGTACCAGTACCGAGTCGATGTGCAGGTTTGAGATCATTAAGGTAGATATGTACATACAGGTAGGAATAAAATGACTAGGCAACAGGTTAGATAATAAACAGTAGCAGCAGTATGCGATGAGTCAAATGTAGCCATTGAGTCAAACTCAATGTCTGGACACCCGAGTATCTGCGGGTTTTCGCTACTCCCTTTGCTTGATTAGGAACTCCCCTCACCTGGTTGTCTATGTGTTAATTGGACACAAATGGAAAGGTAATAATAAAACCACTAAGTGTTTCCGCACTTTCATGTGACTTCTTAGTTGTGCTGCTTTAGAGAAACACTCATCACAGTTAGTGCAATGCTATGATTTGTCAGTCATATGGCTTCGCTAGTGTTTTTTCAAATGTTCTGGTCGGGTGAAGCTTTTACCACAATCAGAGCATTGGTGAGATTTTTCTTTACTATGTGTTTTCTTGTGTCTTTTTAAATTATTGACACAGGTAAAACTCTTACCACAGTCTAAGCAGTGGTAGGGCTTGTCTCTGGTTTTAGAACTGTTGTCACAGGCATCATCGTCACCACCATCATCACCATCATCACCACCACCACCATCATAATCATCATAATTATCAGAGATTGGGGCCATTTTCTTCACTTTCTCCAACGTTCTCTGACGCAGTTGTCTGTCTATGTAAACTGTCCTCAAACATTGTATATGTAGAAGCGTTGTTTACTGTATCCATTAAACGCTTTTGATGATTTGGTTAGATTTGGCCCACAATGAAGGAAAGCTAAGAGTCCCGATGCTGCTGTGTTGTCCTGGACTCGTGATATAACCGACAACTCTTCACTGCAACCAGTCAATTTTATATTCGGAACGTGAAAGAAAAAAATATCGGTAGTCAGTTAACTCAACAAGAAATATGATTAACGAAATTACAAAGTAAACTATAGTCTTCGCAAACGTGCTTGTTAGCTACGGAAGTATGCAGCCGTCAACCGTGTGACGTCATCATACGCTTATCACGTGGTTTATGTTATAATAACCTGAGCCGCGGTGCACAGGTCAATGGGCAAAAGCCGTGCCGGGGAGCGCCATTCTCAAATGGATCAGTGATCTGCAGCGCTCGGTCATGTTGTCTACAAGGCAGCCTGTTGCATCGTCTAGAAACATACAACATATTTTTTCCATAAAATATATGTTCGAATTGTCAAACTAGTTTTCATTGGGAAGGCAGATAAAGCGTTTGTATCAAAAGCAATCACCTTTGTATGTGAAAACAGAATCCAACTCCTTACTCCATGTCCTTAATCTAGCTCAGGCTACGTCACTTTTGTTTTGAGCCAACTGCGCAGTGAGCTTTGACCTGGGCACCACCCCGGTGGCAGCCCGGTGCCAAAAAGAATGCTATCACTTTTCACCAGGTGCAACCTCCGGGGTAACCCGGGCCAGATAATCGAATCCATCAGTAGTGTGTGATTGCGGTCCGCAATTCTGTGTATTCCAGTATGTGGACATTCATACATTGATCGCCCCCCCTTGAGCGTCCCATTGGTTCCTGCGTGTGGCTTGTGTTTAAGTGACACTTTTGATATTCTCCATTTCCCTTATTTGTCTATGCGATTAAAATGTGGGTCAAATGGAATTACAAGTATTATCAGAGTTTTTCGTTTAGGCTATGCCATCATTGTAGTATAATTAATGTGCAACGTTTTATCTTAAAATGAATGTGTAATCTGTTGATGCGTTGGATGCCAGATGTAACAGATATAACAGCCACCTAACCCCTCTATTTTTTAAAGCTGTGAGGAGGTGATGTAATGAACAAAACAGACACAGAAGCCCCAAACGTAACATTAACAGAACTGCAGGAAGGCAGTGCTCAGTAGGCAGGGGCGAAGGACACTTTCTACCGGTGTTTTAGCTAGCTAGCAGTGTCGTCATTTTTTTGGTATTTTTATGGCGGACTACATCCTATAAACTGTATTGCAGCCACCTACTAAGTTAGCTGTGTAGCCCCCGCCTCCCATATGTGTACCGGAGTCCTAATTTAAACATGGACCAATAGAAGTATAAAGACGAGTACCTGCAGATACAGGAATGGCCACAAGCAGGAACGCTCTGAATTGCAGGTAGCAATCACAGCCTTCTCCATAATGTAGCCTACTGAGATAAATGACTGTAGTAGCCTTAACTGTTAATCCTTTGTTATGGGTCAGTTTAATGCACCATGCAAACTGTACAAAATGGATAGAAATATTGAATTATGAAGAAAATTGTGAATTATAAAATAAGGAATGAACATAAAGCACTTTGAGATCCAAGTGAAAAGATTCCACACACACACAGACAGAGAGAGACAGAGACAGACAGAGAGAGACAGAGAGAGACAGAGAAATTGAATAACGGCCTCAGAGGGAAATGTCTGTCTCTGGTCTCTGCTGGGAGACTGGAGCTGACTGAATAAACAATACAGATTACACACACACACATAATAATACACACAAACATACAATATAAATACATACATTGGAGAGACTGTGTGTAATCCTAGTCTCTGCTAACTCAGCACACCCCAACTATCACCTTCTGGTTTACAATGACATAAACAAGGACTGATGAATGTATTACTGGTTGTTAAACTTGAATCAAAGTGACTGTAAAAACACAAACTAATAACAGTGGTCCACAAACATGTATTACCCTGTGGCTCAAACATTTGTCAAATGTTATTTGGAAAGCAGCAAGTGTGAGTCTAACAGAAAGGGAAAACTACAGGACTGTTCTCTGAACACAGTACAGCAGATCTCAAATAGCAATGTATAATTAAAGGAGGAAATGGAAAAGCAAACAAAACAAACTACCTGACATAAAATGGTTCACATTTCAGCTGTTCTTTAAACCAGATTTTCACTAGAGGGCAGGGGCTAGCTAGGGGGTAGGAGCTAGGGAGTAGGAGCTAGAGGTTAGGAGCTAGGTGTATGAGCTAGGGGACGGAGGGTATAGGGCAGGGATGTCAACTCAATATCTGGTGGGTCGAGTGTCTGCCGGTTGTCGCTCCTCCCTTGTACTTGATTAGGAACTCCCCTCACCTGGTTGTCTAGGTGTTAATTGGACACAAATGGAAAGGAAATAATAAAAACCACTAGACCCTCCAGGAATGAGTTTGCCACCCCCTGGTACAGGGGCTAGGGGGTAAGAGCTCAGAAGGTAGTGGCTGAGGGTGGATTTGGGATCGGTGTGCCTCTACTGAAGCCTGCCTGTGCCTGCTGTTCTCTTCAGGTCAGAGGTCAGGGTGGTGTCTTATCTGGTGCCGTTTCCGGTCGCCATCTTGGGAGAACCTCTTCCCACACTCAGAACAAATGTATGGTTTCTCTCCAGTGTGAATCCTCATATGTATGATCAGAGCACTCCGTCGAAAGCAGCGTTTTCCACAGCAGGGGCACTCATGAGGTCTCTCTCCTGTGTGAACCATCTGGTGTCTCCTCACGCTGTTAGAGCGAGAGAAAGTCTTTCCACAGACAGGGCAGGAGTAGCTGGCCCTCTCCCCAGCGTGCCACTGGAGGTGGATCCGGAGTGTGGTGGACTGGGCAAAACTCTTTCCGCACTCTGAGCAGCTGTATGGTTTTTCTCCTGTGTGAGATCTCTGGTGCACCTTAAATGCGCTTGGCTTGCTGAAAGTCATTCCACAGTCACTGCAAAGGTAAGACCTCTCTTTTACAGTTTTTCGCTGGTGTCTTTTCTGGTGGATCTCAAATTGTCTTTTGTCTGAGAACGCCTTTCCACAATCAGAGCAATGGTGAGGTAGCTCTCCAACATGTACCTGCAGGTGACTATTTAACATTGCCTGTGTAGAGAACTTCTCCTCACACATAGAGCAGTGGTAACGTGTCTTTTCCTTGTGTTTCCGCTGGTGTCTTTTTAGATMTTCCYYWCGAGTGAAGCTCTTACCACAATCGGAGCAGTGATTAGACTTCTCTTTATGTGTATACTGGTGTCTTCTCAAGTGATAGGCTCTGGTAAAAACTTTACCACAGTCTGAGCATTGGTGAAGCATCTTTCCAGCATGTTTCTGCTGGTGTCTTTCAAATGCGTGTAAGGACTGGAATAGTTTCCCACAGTCGGTGCAGAGGTGAGGCTTTTCCCCGGCATGCACTTTCATGTGACTTCTTAGTTGTGCTGCTTTAGAGAAACACTCATCACAGTTAGTGCAATGGTATGATTTGTCAGTCATATGGCTTCGCTGGTGTTTTTTCAAATGTTCCGGTCGGGTGAAGCTTTTACCACAATCAGAGCATTGGTGAGATTTTTCTTTGTTATGTGTTTGCTTGTGTCTCTTTAAATGATAGACTCGGGTAAAACTCTTACCACAGTCTAAGCAGTGGTAGGACTTGTTTCTGGTTTTTGAACTGTTGTCACAGACATCATCGTCACCATCTTTATCACTACTGTCACTAGCAACATAATGATCATTACCATTATTATCATCATCATAATSGTCATCACCATCATCACCGTTATAATCATAATCGTCATCATCATCATCAACACCACCATCATCATCAGATATTGTGGCCATTTCCTTCCCTTTCTCCAACGTTTTCTGACGCAATTGTCTATCTGTATGTAAACTGCTGTCCTTGCTGTCAAACATTGTGCATTTTAGTGCCACCCCCTCTACCTCAGGTGTCACACAGATTATTTTGCGATCTGTCTCTTTAAGAGAGAAAAGGTCAAGACATGACATGTCTTCTTCATCAGAGTCATTTGAATCAGTTTCAGTAACCTGATGCACTTTTCCGTCTCTCTTTCCTGTTTTGGGTGGGTGACTTTTTTTCACTCTGCTTCGATTTGCACATTTTCTGTATGTGTCCTCTTTTGTTACAGGTTGTCTACAGTCCTTTGTCTTTAAACCAGCAATCGACAGGTCATGTGCCTTTTTACCACACCGAAAGGCATGCATGTGATTTCTCTTGGACGTCGGGTGTTAACTTGTTCACATGTGCATTCCACGTGTATTTTTCCTCTGTAACTCTCCTGCATTTTGCGGCAGTTTCCATTGATATGGCTATGTCACTGCGGCGGCGCCAATGTCAGATTATTTCTGATAAGAGCCGTTTCTGTGTGCTCTGTCTGGTTGTGTAAGCCGAATACAATGCCTGTCTCTGAGCGCAATCCGCGACAATCCTGTTCCGAAACTGACAATACTGCGAGAGCTGGCGGAGTTCCGCAATGTACTCGCGGTATTGACTGGCTGTCTTTTTGCTGATTCCGTTTTGTGGAAATCGGAAACGTTCGGCATGACCAGTCGGCTTGTGGATTTGATGAGTGTCTGTAACGCATTTACAATTCTTTGAAGTCTTCTCTTCTGGCTTTGTCGGTGCTGTAGGGTACATGAGCAAGTTATTGTTTTAGCGTCCCATTACAGCCCAGAAGGTACGCGCACTTTTTCTTTTCTATCCTTACTACATCGTTAGCAAAGCCAAATAACTGCTCAAGTCTTCGATACTATGTAGCCCAATCCTCTAGGTGCTATCGAAATTGTCCATTTGCAGCAGCAGGTCATTTTGGGGTAGAGCTATCAACGTAGATATCCTCAATCAAAGCAAAGTATATCTTTGTCAATTATTTTCTCCGATTTTCGGTGTCATTGCACTGGTAGGAATTGTAACTTAAGCATAGATAACGTTTTACAATGACATTTTGCTTCTTTAATCAGTTTCGGCAGACTAGACGTTGTGTGTCGTATTGCTGCGCATTCACAGGTCGGAGGTGAATTGCACTTTTGTCAAAATGAGGTGAGTTTTACATAACTTCATCTTGTACGATCTTTGGGGCTCATTTGACAGTGCGACGATTTTAAAAGGCGAGTCGAAGACTGACTAATCTAACAACTCACCTTGAATATAAATAACTACTCAATGTTATTTGTAGATCAGTTCAGTCGTTCACCAATGTACCCATGATACATAGCGGTTTTGATGGCTCTGGAACAAGGCCTAATGACTTTAATTGTTTCAAATTCAAGCACAGAAAAGGTTGACGCGCATGCGCAGTACTTTGAATAAATATCCACTGTCTCGTAGCCATATTAAGTAGTCCCTAAATATAAAATGCTAATTAAGGTATCACTTATTTCATACATAACAATTGTCTATGGAGATGTCTTTTTCTTCTGTATCCAATTGACACGTTGATTTGGGAGGAATTTAAGCCCTCAGTTAAGTAAAGATAGGAGAGTTCCTCGCCAATAAAGGACTAAAGGAGTCTAACGTTACTATTTTATGTCCAAGGCCCTACATGTTTCTGTTCAAAAAGGCGAAATGATTGGAAAGCCAAAACAGCCAAATACTCATCTAATGTGAACAGATTCTTCAATTGGGGTAATGGTTCCTCGAAACATCAAATCCCTCTAATCTTTCATTTCACAATCAAAATTATTCCGTAAATGCAAAATAGCAGACTTACTGTAACACCATGGAGGCTGTTGGAGGGGAGGATTGGGGGGGGGGTTTTTTTTTTTCCTAATAATGTCTGAAACAGAGCAAATTGAAGGAACAAATAATGTGTTTGATCGTACTGGATACCATTCCACTGATTCCTCTCCAGCCCATTACCCACGAGCAACGTCCTCCAATTTAAGGTACCAACCAATCTCCTGTGCTGTACTCTGTTTAACCGGTTTGGCAAAAGTTTGGCAAACCAACAGGATTTTCAGTGACAACCCTTGTGGCGTCCGTCTTCTGTTTATCACCACGAGGTGTTAGGAGACACATATAGCTAATTAGCACAGGTAGTCACTCTGTCTTCGCTGTTTTTCCGTAAACACGCGCGGTAACATGGAAGATATGGCCATGTGGAACACTAACCTAATAAAGGTGTGTATCAATTTAACCTTTTGTTTTTAGGAAAAATAATTTCTTGCTGGATATGAATAAGGTATTTATGTTTCCAAACCCGTAACCGCAATTAATGCGTGTTAAATCCAAACCGAGATTTCGTGGCTCTTAACAAAACTCCCCCTACAGAAAGACGCCTTCATCCGAATGTTTCCTTATGTGTAATGTAATGGAACTGAGAAGTCAATGATCAAGCTGGGCTAGGAAGAATACCAGCTAGCTCGTTAGCGTGTCCTGCTACTGCTGTGTTGCCTTTTAACATGTGATAAATCTAAACTTTTCTCAATTAGTTGAAATCTTAAGATTCGGACCGGCGGGAAAAGGAAAAACTTGTAGTTAGCTTACTAAAAAAATATTGTCATCAAAAAATTAGCTAGGGGAACTTAAATCCCTACTCTTTAAAAAACATGCTAGCCTAGCTATGGAGGTAAGATGTAAACAGAGCGACGTCATCAAGCTTCTTCTTCTTTGTGATTTTCGGCAGCCTGCCAACGCTTTTTGAGCATATGAAACATCATCAGCTTTACCTCTCTCACGGTTTTCTATTGGTTTGTCACTAGTTGTCAAAGTCAAGGGCCCGCCTACTCGACCAATTAGATGAGGGAGTGTGATGCCGGCTCAGAAAAGCCTGCCTACCCGACAATCAGATTAGGGAAATTTGATGATACAGTATGCCCAGCTTCCCGCCCCTCGATCAACAACCGACAGCTTCATTGGCAATATTGGTACAACAGAAGTACATTAATTTCGCAAATTGACCGGCTGCGTTTGCCTTGCAGCATTGCGTTGTAGTGAGTTCTGTGTGGTGGCATACGTTGACCTTATCAAATGTATGCGTCAAACTGTATGAGTAGACGGCTTTGACAAAAAATGGTACAGAAGGCGAATGTTGATAATTTTGTTGCAACGATATCCAGAATGATGCTGCGTACAATTTGGCGCAATGAACGCTGTAGGTGTGATCAAGGCGTTATGGTTCGTGGGATGCTGCATTTTCTAAACATCTCCACATCTGAAGCAGCAATGGTGATGCAGAAGATTCTGGTCCATACTGAGGTCCATCTGAAAGAGGAAGAAAAGGAACCTCTAAGAAGGTGTTGTGGGTCAATGTGGCAGGCCATCATATAAGAGATCACAGACCTCACTTATCATCTTCAAAATGAAATGGGCATGACAGACCTGTCTTTCACATCTGCAAAGCCTATTGCCCCTGGATATGAACGGCTCCAATGTTCCATAACATAAACAGCATGAAATACATTTGCCTTTGGTTTAAATGTTTCCACAGTGGACATCTAAAAACTGGTAGGACAGAGTGAGCCGGAACATTCTACCAATTGAGTACTTTTGAAATAGTTGCAACTTTATTTAAATAATTTTAAAATGTTATCATAAAGAGTACACTCTAATTAAAAAAAAATCTCATATCAAGATGTTAAATAAATAAAATACCAATAGTAATGCCCAAGTGCCAAATAACGTAACGGGGTTGGAAATGTATCTTAAATCAGCCAATTTAATTGGTACGCTTTACTGAGGATTACTGTGGGATTTTGGGATAAAAAAAAAATCTAAGTCTACACTTTCTTTGTCTACATGCAATTTTAAGAACAAATACAGATAATGGATTAAAACAATAGAATGATAGATCTACATTTTTAATCGTCAATTTTCTTCTTTTCAACAGGGGGGGGAGAATTTTTTCATGTTCTAAGTTCAGTTCCTGCAATTCTACATAATTTTTCCATGATTTATGCGCTTTTAATATGATTCTGAGTGAGAGTGCAAAGAAATCAATAGAGCCCCCTGGAGGTCCGGTTTGGTAGATTTCAGATAGCATTGGCTAGACTAATTACCAATCTTCATTTTTTTACTGACATGGATTAATTGAGTCGACTTTCAAATGAGTGACATATAACACGAGGAACCTTTCTGATGCACATAAGTTTTGAAACTGCCCTTGTGTAATTTACTTCTTAACTCAACAGTAATGACACACATACCTTAGTAAACAATTAAAATGAACTGGCAATATGCTGTCTTCAATCAACTCAGTGTGCAGTTCAATTGAAAGTTCAATCTAAAGTTATATCGCAGTAG
>NW_019943063.1:203554-208446 GCF_002910315.2 Salvelinus sp. IW2-2015 | reverse complement strand
TGTGTGTGTGTGTGTGTGGATTCCATAGGACTGTAGTGTAGAACTCACCAGAGGCCCCCCACAGAGAGACAAGACATTGTGATCTCTCTAAAAAGTCACACAAAACTGAACAAAGCTCCAAGGACGCGATTTACATTTCAAAGACAAATGAAGAAACAACACACGTTACGTCCACGGACAGGCCAATCAACATACATTATGTCCACGGAAAGGCCAATCAACACACAACACAAATATATTCAGTTCTATCACTAGTTTCATATTTCTTTCAAATGCATGATTTTGTTATTTGTGTAATTTTAAAATAGAGCATGTTGGTGTGATATGGCCTATGTACTAAAACCTAACTCATAGGAGATTTAGAAATCCCATATCATTGACATTGAGAACATACCATGCAAAGCCAGGAAGTAAACTCTCCCTGTTAAGACATCTGATTCTGTCTGAAAATTGCCCTCGCGAGCAGTCTCTGGGTTCATCCACATATTTGTGAAGACTTGTCATGTCTTTTCAGCCGTAATCGAGCCATGAGATTCCTCCATGTTAAAGTGAAGTGAATGATAAATGTACAGCGTGTTAAGATTCTTCACACAGACCAACGTTCTGTTTTTTTTAGACAGGAGACTGTCAGGCCCACTGGAGCGCTGGCATCGGGAACACACACACACATACACCCACACACACACACACACACACACACAGTTCTAGTTGTACACACACACGTAGCCTGCAACAAGATCTATTTGACTTCAAATTCGGACGTTTGTCCACGTTTCTCCAAACGTCAAATTTCGAAGTTGCTACAAATGTTTAATTTCAATGTGTTTTTTTGAAACCCTGGTTTGCCACGGTCGATCAGGTTGATGTGTTGCTGCTGTCGCCGGCGCCTCACGTGGTTTAATATAGGCATCACTGCCTTATGGCTAAGTTAAGAGTTAACGTTTGGGATTCGGTTAAAACTAAAACAATTAAAAAAAATTATAATAATAATAATAATGAGTGTCTAGGGCCCGCCACCCTTGGAGGCGGATCTCACGCATTACGCCCATCCGCCATCCCCGTCCACAACGCCCTCGCTATACCCTACCTGATGGTAATAAGTCCCTATAAGTGAATCACACACACACACACACACACACACACACACACACACACACACACACACACACACACACACACACAACACACACACACACACACACACACACACACACACACACACACACACACACACACCACCATTTGTGCACAGACACATCTGTGCACAGACACTTATTAAGCTCACACACACACATGGGGAGCCCCCTTGCAAAGCTAAGGGCACATTCTAGGGTGTATGTGGTGTGTGTGTGTGCATTCCTGCGTACAGTGGTATGCATGTGTGTGTGTGTGTGTGTGTGGTTGTTGTGTGTGTGTGTTGTGTGTGTGTGTGGTGTGTGGTGTGTGTGTGTGTGTGTGTGTGTGTGTGTGTTGTGTGTGGTGTGTGTGTGTGTGTCATCCTGGCATTGTGTAGTGAGGGCTTTGATTTGTGATCATGAAAATCTTATGACGGTGCACACACACACTCCACACGCACACTCACACACACACACACACACACACACACACACACACACACACACACACACACACACACACACACACACACACACACACACACACACACACACACACACACACACACACCACACACACCACAACACACACACACACACACACACACACACACACACACACACACCCCTCTGGTTTCTTATCATCAAAGACAGGGAGATAGAGCCAAGGAATGTCTAACAGAGTGACTGTGCAGAGAGAGAGAGAGAGAGAGAGAGAGAGAGAGAAAGCACTATGTTAAATTAGCTTGTGTCTATCCAGACGACCTGCAATTATAGATAAAAGCCCTTTGCATCCTGGGATCATCTTCACCATTGACTCCTGTACTCTTTCTACGATTCCAAAGTTACTTATCAAAGAGAGTGTCTCTCTACCGATCGACTACAGGGATTATTATGTTCATAGGGGGTACAGATGCTCAGAATGCGTAGATCTACATACCATGAATGTGGTACCCGTAATCGTCACCTTGTTTTTGGGGATATAGTAGTAAATCAGTGTTTTTTTGAAGCCCAATTATTATATTTATTTATTTACAACAACAAAAAATGTTATTTAACCTTTATTTAACAACAACAAATTCTTATTTACAGTGACGGCCTACCCATGGATAGGGTTTGTTTGGTCATTGAAAAAATGAAAAGGTTGTCACACCCTGACCATAGAGAGCCTTTTTATTCTCTATTTTGGTTAGGTCGGGGTGTAACTAGGGTGGGTGATCTAGTGTATTTATTTCTATGTTGGCCTGTTATGGTTCCCAATCAGAGGCAGCTGTTTACCGTTGTCTCTGATTGGGGATCGTATTTAGGCAGCCATTTCCCCACTGGTTTTTGTGGGATCTTGTTTCTGTGTAGTTGCCTGTGAGCTCACTGCTTGAGCTTCACGTTTTGTTTTCTGTTTATTGTTTTTGTGAGTTTCCTTTATTAAACATGTGGAACCCAAATCCCGCTGCACGTTGGTCTGAGTATATTTCCAGTTCGTACGAAGGCAGCAGCATGTAGGTGTTTCAGAGAGCCAGAAAGAGACGAGGAGAGAATGGAGAGAGAAAGAAAGAGAGTATTAAAAAAAGAAAACTGAGAGAGTAGACGTATGTGATATGAGAGGAGCGTTAGTTTGGTCTATACCGCCCACCTAGCCCTGCCAGGCAATAACCCAGCACAGACTCAGCTGCACTATATCACAAAGCAGGCTTCACATACTACCTGTAAAATGCCCCCAGGGACCTATTTCTGTATGTAAACATGAAGGAGGTAGACATAATTCTTGTTGCACATATACCACTTGTTCCACTTCAAGTGGAGAGTTTTGTAAAAAAAAAAGAGAAAAGCGAGGGGGAAGATGGATCACGGCTGACAGGCTAGCTGCACGAGACGGTTATTAGCATATGTAAATGTGGTATTACAGCCGTTACCCGTTAAGATCCATAGCATCTCATCTGGAGCGTGAAACACGGGGTCCCTTGAGAGCCAGACTCAATCGTCCTTTAATTGGTAAAACTTTGATCTCTTTTTTTTCAACAGTTTTACATCAAGAAAGTCATAAAACAACATATGAAAAATGGGATATAAAATATGGAAATGTATGTCCTAGATAAGACGATCAATTAATAGAATGCATTGCTACGCATGTTGTTGATGTTGATTTTGTGTTAAACATTCCTGATAACATACATGTTGTTATTGTTGGAGCCGTAATGGTACACGCACATGATGGTAAGCAAACACCTTTCGCCGGTCTAGCAGGGTCTAAGTTAAACACCTATTTTAAACGCATTGTTATAAAAAAATTTTTTTTAAATCTATTCCCTGAAATCAGCTATCAGCTTTTCGCACCAATACGTTTTGATCCAATGAACTACAGGGAAATCAAGGGTTTTCTGCTGACATACTAAATCGCTGGGGTCACCTAGATAATTCATTGTTGACATCCACATTTTAAAAAGCAAACCCCTATCTGACACTTGGTCTGCACCGTCTATTCCACACTAGTGTACACACGTTGACCCAATCTGAACATAGTAGAATTCTTCCCACATCAAATGTTCTTCCGGTTGTTAAAAAGATAATAACTTTATCAACAAATAAAGGGTTACAAAGTAACAATCCATGTGTATTACCAATATACTGTATAAGGTATGTAGTGACGTATGATATGAACAAACAGTAACGTTAGCAGTTAAGTATCTCAGAGTCCTCCAAACAAATCTACATATTGAAGTAGAATCACTTCCAAAGCATCAACGGGCGCCCTCCTCGGATTGAACTATTACCATCCTCTGTGGAACACACGTCTCAAGCTCCCGAAGATTGTATTCCCAAAGAATCTAAGCCCCCGTTTGTATGTGAGAGTGTGTTTCATGGTCTTTAAAAAGAAATCAAGATATCCTCTCCTCGCGGCTCTCATCCAGGCGCGCACTTGGCCTTTTTCATATTGTTTCAAAGGGAAGGGCCTGAATAAACGCCGGGGAGAGTAGTCAAAGACTTTAAGCCACTGGAAAGGTCTGGCTGCTTTGATCCAGCTGCTAGTCCAAGTGTTTTGTCAAATAAAAGGCGGCTAGAGAGCGTTGACATTATCGACATGGGGGGGCGGGTGAGATGCCCCCCCCCTCCTCCTCACCACTCCTGTGAATCATGATGCAAATGGTTGGGTTACCCTGAGATATGAGCTGTTGCCATGCTGGCTTGTTGACAAGGACCTTTAGTGGACTTCCTTATTATTAAGCAGACACAACAAAATGCTGTACGGGAGTTTCCAGGAAGTTGCATAGCAACACTTTGAATTTACAACTCTCAATAAAAAAAAGTGATGGCCAGAATCACTCTGTTCTAGTGGTGTACAATGTCTGGAATTATGGGTAGTCCACAGCTTGGAACACATGGTTGTGAAAAGGGTGATTTTACAATTACGAAATACAGTTTCTCTGTTATGAGAAATTATATGAATATACTGTATATGCAAATAATAGCTACAGGCATTGCCCAACCAAGCACACATCTAATATAGTGGGAAATACCTGTAGCTATTATTTGCATATACAGTATATTCACAGTACTGTAGCTAAGCATCCTGACGAAACAGAATCCAGACAACACAGAACATATCACATTCTACAGTATTCATTCACTGTAGCAACAACGAACATACCACATTCTACAGTATTCATTCACTGTAGCAACACAGAATATACCACATTCTACACTATTCATTCACTGTAGCAACACAGAACATACCACATTCTACACTATTCATTCACTGTAGCAACACAGAACATATCACAT
>NW_019943063.1:189625-200137 GCF_002910315.2 Salvelinus sp. IW2-2015 | reverse complement strand
GACTCACGCCCAGACATGTCACCTATTGAGTATGTTTGGGATACTCTGGATCGACGTGTACGACACGCGCGATCCAGGTGTGTCTGTATTCCCAGTCATGTGAATCCATAGATTAGGACCAAATGGCTACATTTAATTTGACTCATTTCATTCTATGAATTGTAATGTTGCAGTTCATGGACTGCATCGATTAATGACATTATTCTGTTGAGCAATGGTTTATTTAGTCATATTTATTATATTATTTAAACATATAACGACGAAGAGAAGCTGCATTAATATACATAAAGACAAGTTGACTAACATCCATAAGAACATTTATACTAAATCAGCAAGAACAAGAAAAACTGAAATCTGTGACTTGATCCTACAGAGCATTTTCTTTTATTAACGGGTTGGGTACTGGCGTCAGATGTTCACAAATAGCTGGCCATACACACACACACACACACACACACACACACACACACACACACACACACACACACACACACACACACACACACACACACACACACACACACACACACACACACACACACACACACACCCCTGCAGGCCATGGAAGAACTGAGACATTTTCAGCTTCCAGGAATTGTGTACAGATCCTTGCGACATGGGGCCGTGCATTATCATGCTGAAACATGAGGTGATGGTGGTGGATGAATGGAATGACAACGGGCATCAGGATCTCGTCACGGTATCTCTGTGCATTCAAATTGCCATCAAAAAAGTGTAATTGTGTACGTTGTCCATAGCTTATGTCTGCCCATAGCATAACCCCACCGCCACCATATTGCACTCTGTTCACAACGTTGACATCAGCATACTGCTCACCCACATGACGCCGTACATGTGGTCTGTGGTTGTGAGGCTGTCTGCCATCTGCCCGGTACAGTTGAAACCAGGATTCATCCGTGAAGAGCACACTTCTCCAGCGTGCCAGTGGCCATCGAAGGTGAACCTTTCCCACTGAAGTCGGTTTCAATACCGAACTGCATTCAGGTCAAGACCCTGGTGACGACGATGAGAAAAAATTATTTGGTTGTGCAAACCCACAGTTTCGTCAGCTGTCTGGGTGGCTGGTCTCAGACGATCCCTCAGGTGAAGAACCCGGATGTGGAGGTCCTGGGCTGGCGTGGTTACATGTGGTCTGCGATTGTGAGGCCGGTTCTCTGAAAATGACGTTGGAGGCGGATTATGGTAGAGAAATTAACATTCAGTTCTTTGGCAACAGTTCTAGTGGACATTCCTGCAGTCAACATGCAAATCGCAAGCACACATTTTTGTGCCTTTTATTGTCCCAAGCACAAGATGCACCTGTGTAATGATCATGCTGTTTAATCAGCTTCTTGATATGTGACACCTGTCAGGTGGATTGATTATCTTGGCAAAGGAGAAATGTTCACTAACAGGGATGGAAACAAATTTAAAGAAATAAGCTTTATTTGCTTATGGAACGTTTCTGGGATCTTTTATTTCAGCTCATGAAACATGGGACCAACACTTTACATGTTGCATTTAAATTTCTGTTCGGTATAGTTGACATCGGTAAAGTTTTCTCTTTCATGTCTGCTTCTTTTGCAGATCAAAGACGTTTAAGGCAGCCAGCAGGGACCGGGGAAAATGCAATAAAATACAGGAACAGTTTTCTGTGCACCATTTCTAAACGACATCAGTCTGACCGGTTGTAAGGACATGAAACACTCTGAAAATGACGCCACTGATAAGAGTTCAGTTTTGGATACATATTTTTTTTGTTGAAGTACTATCCTCTTTTATGATGCTGATAAAAATAGCACCTCTACATTCACATGCTCTCAAGATGCTGAAAAGAAAGAACTCATATTTCTCCACTCCTGTTCCCAAGTCAAAATTTAGCCTACATTTGGTGTATAACTTTACTGCAAGAAATGTTAAAATTTGCAGGAGTTAATAAGGACTAGGAGAGAGATTTCAGACATTACTGTCAGTGTCCATATTTCAGTTTCCATTTGACCCATCTGAACATTAGGCTTCAGTTCCCTTGACATGCCATAGGACGATTTGAAGTCCCCACCTTGACTGTTGAATACGGGTAATACTTTACTTGAAACTTAGCATCATAAAACGTAATGACACGGTCATAATATGTCATAACGGCTGACATAACTTGTCAAAAACCTGTTATCATATGGTTATAACACTGTCGTGACACATATATTTAGACCTGTTTTGACATACGTTATATGGAGTTATTTTATGACTGGTTATGACACCTACATAAGAGTGTCAAAACCCACAAAACCTACCACACAAGGCAGAACCTTCCATGACACCATAGACTAGGTGTCAACAGTGTGTTTATGTAATATAACAGTTTTGTATTATTGATCACGTTGAGTTATCATTGTAATTGCGCACACATTGATGTCAGACATGCACCTACCCCAGTGCTCTGTTGCTGATGACTGGGATGAATGCAGGAGCAGATTTCAGGAGCAGGACAGACACCCTCTTTCTGAAAGATGACTGAAATAAGGACATGTATGTGATAGGCCTGTAGATAAGGTAAATTAGTCTGTTGCACGCAGACGTTTCGATTGGCCGGATTGGCGCATATTCAACAAATCTGATGGAACAAGGTGGATATTCGTTAAATCCGTCGTGATTTTTACATATTATAACAGACCCACCACGTGTTTACTTTTAATACCAATGTGGATTTATTTGGCTGTTTTCGCTGCATAACATGTAGCAGTTGTCCCTTTTCACTAATACCAGATAGACTTCACTAATGGAAGAAAAACTTCAATGTAGCCTAAAGACAGAAATTGCACAATAATTATATATTTATGAAGGTATTGTTTATTTTCATTCAGCTGCCCTTCATCCACACAATATTTAGTTCGGGACTTTAGGGTTAGAGTTAAGGTCAGGTTTTGGGGTTAAGTTTAAGGTTAGGGTTAGAGTTAGGGTTAGAGTTAGGGTTTAGGGGTTAGGGAAAATATGATTTTGAATGGGACTGAATCGTGTGTCCCCACAAGGTTAGTTACACAAGACTGTGTGTGCTTGTGTTCATGTTGGTGTAATGCATGAGCTACATTGATCATACAGCACAACACAAACCATTTAAAACCAAATGAGTCAGACTAACACTTCTAATAATTTATGAACAAAACTAACAACACGATTAGTGACACACAGAGCAGAACCCCGCGTAGTCTGCGGCGGGTAACTCAAGGACTGGAATAAAGTCACACGATACTCCTTTCATGAACTTTTAAAGTCAACCATGTCACTCCCCCGCTGCTCAGTGCCCTTCTCCTGTGTTTTCAGACACCTAATAAGGATACGCTGTTCCAATCAAATTACGGTAATTAAGTTATACTGGGATCGTAATCTGGCAAATGCAAAATGCCTTAATGGAATTATTGTTTCCATGATTCACTTCTCTGTGTGAGATCTCATTAGTGTTGCTGGGGTGTGTCAATGTTAGAATCTTTTCCATTTGAAATAGATACGTATTAATCAACATACTGTATCTAAGACCTATTACAATGGAAAACACACATAGACATCCATGGTCTGATAAGTATGGTTACATTGTTCGTGGGTCCCAAATTGACTGAAGCAATGCAAAGGGTTTATGATCAAGTAGCTATAGAGTACAATTATGGGCACATAAACACCTAGTTTCATCATGAAAACATTTCAACCACCGTGAATGTTTTATACTGGAATACAGATGGGATAACAGCTCCACACAAGAGTACACTGGCTCCAATTAAAGGCATAATCACATATTTCTTTCTTCAGTCAATTTACCCCTCAACAGATCACAGATCAACACTTTGGATGTTTCTTGATCCTATTTTTCTCTTTCCGACTTCCAATTTGTAACAATTTATTTCTGGCATGAAAAAGATGTTTCCACATTGTGTTACGTGGTAAGGTTGGACCCAGGTGCAGAGATGAGACCAGATGAAGAATCAGTGGTTAAGGATAAACATAATTCTTTACTGATAGACAGTAGCCGCAGGATCACAGTACACTGGAAAAAAAAACAACAAAGTCTTGAAAACCCACTCAGTAAAAATGCACACTATAAACATTTCAAAGTTCTGCAAAGTACCACCGAAAACACATCCCTTTTAACAGGGACACAATCATGAAATAATAAGAAACACCTGAGTCCAAAAAAAGGTCTCTAGGGCTGTCTCAGCCGCCCTCTGGTACCAGGAAGAACCATGACAGCACCCCCCTCCCCATCTAGGGCTGTCTCAGCCGCCCTCTGGTACCAGGAAGAACCATGACAGCACCCCCCTCCCCATCTAGGGCTGTCTCAGCCGCCCTCTGGTACCAGGAAGAACAATGACAGCACCCCCCCCTCCCCCTCTAGTAGTGGCTCCAGCCGCGGAGCCATGACGACCACCACATCGTTTTTTGAAGTCTCTAACAATACCTGGATCCAGGACGTCCCGGACAGGCACCCATGCCTGCTCCTTGGGACCGTAGCCCTCCCGAACCCGAACTGACACTCGAATGGCGACAGTCCAGTGGACGAGTTCGGCAGTGTGTTATGAGCATATTCCGCACAGATGAGGAACTTGCTCTAGTTGCTGGCCTGAATGGAGACGAACCAGCTCCTGGTTTGCCCACTCAGTTTGCCAATTCGACTGTGGTGGAACCCCAAGGAGATATCACCAACGCCCCCAACAGGGATTGGAAGGCCTTCCAGTACCGTGAAATGAACTGGGGACTACAATCTAAGACCATTTCCTGGGGAAGCCTGTATAGTCAAAAGACGGTCTCCTTCGCTGAGGGCAACTTGGGTAAGGCAATGAATTGGACTTCCTTGGAGAACCATTCGACAACCACCAGGAGAGTGGTAAGCCTTCGGGATGGAGGTAACCCTGTGATAAAGTCTACAGACAGGTGCGACCAGGGCCGGCTGGGGATGGCAGAGGTTGGAGCAACACAGCCGGTCGCTGTCGTGAGGACTTGCTTTGGGCACAGGTGGAACATGCCCGCAACAAATGATCTCACATCCTCAATCATGTCGAACCACTAACATTTCTTCCTCAGGAACTCCAGTGTCCAATTAACCCCTGGATGCCCAGTTCATTTGCAGGGGTGTCCTCATTGTAGTGCTCGAGAACGGGCTGATCGTGGACCATAAAGTCTATTAGTGGAACCTCCGCCAGGGTCAGGTTTTCGGGTCTGGGCTTGTCGTACCGTGGTCTCAATACTCCATAACACGAGAGCCAAAATGCAGGAGAACTCCTGGTCTTCAACGGATGACAGAGGACAGGGCAAGGCTTTTGGTGTGGGTCTTAGACATTTAGAATGGCAGTTCTTACCCCAGTCTAGTAGGTGTCACGTGGACCAGTAGAATTGTGGGTTATGTAGTGCTAGCCAGGGGTACCCTAGGATAACGGAGTTCTCAGGAGCAGTGATCAAAAGAAAACGTATAGACTCTGAGTGGTTCACCCCAACCTGCAGTAGAATGGGCTTGGTCTGATATTCCTCCTGGCCAGAGCAAATGGTGATTCTATCAAGGGTTTGAATGGGACACAGAGGGATGGGACATTTGTAGCAGGATATTTCTAAGTCTCTAAGACTTGATCAAAACCCGGAGTCTACGAAGGCTTGAATCTGGTGATGATGGTTTTCTCAGTGGAGGGTTCCGGGTAGTGATAGCCGGGGTGAAACTGCACATCTCGAACAGGGTCTCCGCTTGTCCTGGCGAGCCCTGGCGTTTCCCGTCAGCTCTGGGCATGTAGCCTTCGTGCATGCGCCGGTCACGCACCTGTGGGCTCAGATGTGTTGATCCCAGCTGCATGGACGCCTCACTGCTGCGTTCGGTTGGCTTGGGGTGCTCAGGAAACCGGGATACTGGGGAGGTGTCAAAAAGGCGCTGTCTCATTCATTCTCGGAGGCGGTTGTCGATCCTGATTGCCAGCGTTGTCAGTGACTCGAGGTCCTCTCCCAGTTCCGGAGAGGCCAGTTCATCCTTGCTGGAGTTAGACAAACCCTGGTGGAATGCAGTGACCAGGGAGCCCGTATTCCACCCACTCTCGGCAGGGAGGTTGCGGAACTCAATGGTGAAGTCTGCTACTGGTCTGTCCTCTTGGCGGATGTTGCACAGTCGGATGGCCGCTTCTCGTCCACTAACTGGGTGGTCGAAGACGCGTCGTAGCTCGCAATGAAGGCTAATGTGGAGTTGCAGGATGGTGGCTGCTGTTCCTACACCACCATTGCCCACACCAGGGCCTTGCCCGAGAGTAGAGCGAGGATGTAAGCGATCATGGCCCGATCTGTGTGGAATGAGGAGGACTGTAGCTCAAAACCAGAGAAAGAGACTTGGGCATTGGCTCCTCCTGTGTTGGGGTTGGGACTGTGATTGGTGGAAGTTGGTAAGTGCCCCGAGGGTCTCTGATATTTGGGAGAGTTGTTCTTGCTGCCACCCAGCAGTGCTCCTTGGTGGGTTACAACATTCCTGATCTGGGTGATCTCTGCTGGGTTCATGTTGGAGGCAGAAGCTTGCTGTGACGTGGTAAGGTTGGACCCAGGTGCAGAGATGAGACCAGATGAGGAATCTATGGTTAAGGATAAACATAATTCTTTACTGATAGACAGTAGCCGCAGGATCACAGTACACTGGAAAAAAACAACAAACACTAAGTCTCAAAAACTCACGCAGGAAACAAACGCACACGGTAAACAATTCAAGCTTCTGCAAAGGACCACGGAAAACAAAACTGTTTTAACAGGGACATAATCATGAACTAATAACACACACCTGAGTCCAAAAGAAGTCTCTATGGTGGTCTCTGCCGCCCTCTGGTGCCAGGAGGAACAATGACACAGAGTTGTTGATGTATCTGGCAAAAGGGACATTGCAGACAAATGAAAGGTTTGCCTATTTATCCAGAATCCTCTAGCAATCTTGGTCTGTGTCAACCATGCTACTAATTGAATTCCCCTTGTTCTCAGTATTCATTCAGCAAGGGAAGCTCAATACGTCTTCATAGTGTAACTAATTAGCAATGATTTTACTGTTGAGGACCACATTGAGGTATAAAGCCGTGCAAAAAGCTGCTCATTTTCAAAATTAGAAATGAGAATTGTTGGTTTGACAATGCAGAAACGACTGATATCCCAATTGATTTAGTCAAGAGTTCATCTAGAAAAAGCTTGTAAAATCACACCACTTTCTCACCAGTTTTCAGCAAATTTTAAGGCAGTTTCGGACCAAAAGCCCTCTTCCACTCTGCCTGTCCTCTGGTGTGCCCAGGCTAGCCAATCTGTGACACAAGTGATCCGCTTCACTGTTTTGTTTGTCACTTTTGTTTGTTTGCTTCCTGACCCACATGCGTTCAATACGGGGCTGTTTTCAATGTAGGAGGGATGACTCTGGCTTTGTTTTTCCTATCAGTATGAGGCTGTTTTCAATGTAGGAGGGATGGCCTTGTTTTCACTCTATGCTTGAGTGTTAATAATTATAATTTCTTCCTGTTTGTTAGAACGAAACACACACACACACACACACACACACACACACACACACACACACACACACACACACACACACACACACACACACACACACACACACACACACACACACACACACACACACACACACACACACCCACAACACAACGAGAGTCACAAACACAATCAGATCAACTATTTTGTTGTTATCTTGCAAATATTTCACATAGGGTCATAGAGTTGAAATAAGCTGACAGACTTGCATGTTAATTACACAAGACTACAGCGTTAGAGATATGCTTTATGAAGAAAAGATGCCCTGGAGATTAAATCAGTGAGATTATACAACTGCCACTGAATTTAATACTCAGAGCCTAACACAATGGACAGTTGCAACAACTGAACATTACTACACACAGTTTGCATCACCATTCACACACTTTATACAAACACTAACTGATATCACGAGCAGGTAGGGCATTCTGATTAGAACTAAAATGCATCTGGGATGAAGCGAAATGCATGTAGACAATATGACCGGTTCCCAATAACCAGAGTGTCCCTGTCCCTGTCACCTTATCCTAATGTGATTGGTATTGGTTTATTAATGTGTGGGTCGTGGCTCTGTATCGCTGCATGGACCGATGTGTCGATGGGGGTCAACTACTGTGTGACAGGCCTGATACGTTACTGAGGATGATATCAACAACAACCACAGTCCTCTAGTACAGGTATTCCCAAACCTGGGTACGCTTAACCCCAGGGGTACGCACAATGCCGTCGGGGGTACGCCAAATAAAAATGTGATTCAAATAAAACATTTAAAAAGAATAATAATAATAATAATAATAATAATAAAAAACTCTCCATTTACATTTGGGTGTGTTTTTTTCCTCGCCTGAGTAGCCTCGTTTCACTGTCATAAAATTAAACCATCTAGAGTTCAGCGAAATAACAACACAATGTCAGGGAACTGACACAGAACCCCTCCACCAGTTTCTTGGGCTCAGTGGTAGTGAATGACACTCAACCTGTCTTCATCATAAGGGAGGATTCTGAGTTAGAAGTGAACAAGGTGATTAGCTCACTAAAGAACTCTAAAGCCAAAGATGTGTTTGGGCTGGACTCTACCTTTCTTAAAAACMACAAAGAGTCACTCATTGGCCCCATTACTAAGGTCACCAACACATCTATTGGTCTGGGGGTGTTTCCAAGGGTCTGGAAGTCGGCCATAATAACGGCCATCTTTAAATCGGGCGACCCTGCTGACGTAAGTAACTACAGGCCCATTAGTATACTACCTGGGGTGTCGAAGGTTGTTGAAAAGTGTGTAGCAGAGCAACTGATTGCCCACCTCAACAACAGCCCCTTCACATTACACTCCATGCAGTTTGGCTTCAGAGCTAAACACTCCACAGAAACGGCCAACTGCTTTCTTCTGGAAAATGTGAAGTCCAAGATGGACAAAGGGGGCGTTGTTGGGGCTGTGTTTCTGGACCTAAGGAAGGCTTTTGATACTGTTAACCATGACATTCTCATCACAAAATTGTCCAAGTTCAACTTTTCCCCCGATGCCTTGAGATGGATGAAATCATACCTTGAAGGCAGAACTCAGTGTGTCAGAGTGAGCAATGAGCTGTCGCCCACTCTCAGCTATGATGTGGGCGTGCCCCAAGGGTCAATACTGGGGCCCCTSCTGTTCAGCCTGTACATTAATGATCTGCCTTCTGTCTGTACTGGGTCTGAAGTTCAAATGTATGCAGATGATACAGTGATATATGTGCAAAGAGCAAACAACAAGCTGCACAAGAACTCACTACTGTAATGGTCCAGGTTACAAAGTGGCTCAGTGACTCATCTTTGCATCTCAATGTGAAAAAACTGTCTTTATGTTCTTCACAAAGAGGACAACTGATGCTACTGAGCCAGATGTCTGTGTGTCAGGGGAGAAGCTCCAGGTGGTATCTGATTTTAAGTGCCTTGGAATCATACTTGATTCCAACCTCTTTTAAAAAGCAGCGGTGAAAAAGGTAATTCAAATAACCAAATTCAACCTAGCTAATTTCCGATTTATATGAATTGTTTGACTATGAGGTAGCAAAACTGTACTTCAAATCTATGATACTCCCCCACTTAACATACTGCTTGACTAGTTGGGCCCAATCTTGCTGTACCACATAAAACCCATTCAGGATGTCTACAAACAGGCTCTCAAAGTGATTGATAGGAAGCCCAATAGCCATCACTGTTACATCCTCAAAAAGCATGAGCTCTTGAGTTGGGAAAATCTTGTGCAATACACTGACGCATGTCTTGTATTCAAGACCTAAATGGCCTGGCTCCCCCTCCACTCAGTACTTTTGTTAAACAGAAAACGCAAACATATGGCAGCAGATCCACAAGCTCTGCCATGAGAGGTGACTGTATAGTTCCCTTTTTAAGGAAAAGCACCTTTAGTAATCTGCTTTCTCTGTGAGAGCTTCCCATGTCTGGAATACACTGCCATCAGACACACATAACTGCACCACCTATCACACTTTCACAAAAAACATGACTATATGGCTAGAGGGCAATCAGACTTGTGAACATAATCCCTAGCTGTGTATTTCCGCATTCCAGTGTTGTCTGTTGTCTGTAGCTTGTGAGGTGTGGAAACACTCTGTTGCTTTTATGGATTTTGTCTTGTGCTTTTTTTTCTATGTTGCTCTGTCTGCATGCTACGTGTTACTTGTTCTATGTTGCTCTGTCTGCATGCTACGTGTTACTTGTTCTATGTTGCTCTGCATGTGCTCACTGCTCATTGATTGTCTGTATTGTATTGTAATTGTTTTAATAACCTGCCCAGGACTGCAGTTGTAAATTAGCCTGCTGGCTAAAACCGCGCACTTCAACTGAAACGTTGCTTAATGTGCATTGTCTCTGAAAAATAAAATAAACTCAACTCAATCAAATACAGGTAGCCTAGTCAATAATAAACATCCAATCACATTAACCGTTACTCTCTCGCGGGAATTCCACTAACGGTCCCATATA
>NW_019943063.1:171533-189396 GCF_002910315.2 Salvelinus sp. IW2-2015 | reverse complement strand
TTGGACCATCAAAGAGGCGCAAATATGATGAGAACTACATTGATTTGGGGTTCACTTATATTGGGAGTAGTGCCTTTCCTCAGCCACAGTGTGTTATATGTGCAAAAGTACTGTCTCACAACTCAATGAAACCATCGCAGACATTGAGAAACAAAACATGCCAATTGGAAAAATAAGCCACAGTAGTTGTTTGAGCGAGAATTAAGACGACTTTCGAGTAGTAAGAAATGTTTAAAAGCAACATATACCATTAATAAGAAGGTGCTAGAAGCATCTTATACGGTGAGCTACCGAGTGGCTAGCCCCATACTATTGTGGAGGACTTCATTCTTCCTGCTGTCGTGGATATGGCTGGGACAATGCTGGGGGAAAAGGCCCAAAAAACGATACAGACAAGGCCTTCATCAAACAACACTGTTTCACGATGCGTCAGTGACATGGCAGGAGATGTTCTGAAACAATTACTGCTTCGCATACAAGCCAGTGAATTCTATGCGTTACAGCTGGATGAGTCAACAGACGTGGCAGGCCTGGCACAACTCCTTGTATATGTCCGTGTCACATCCTGACCATAGAGAGCCCTTATTTTCATTGCTGGAGTGGGTCAGGGCGTGACTGGGTGTTAGTCTAGTTTATTATTTCTATGTGGGGTTCTAGTTTTGTTTTTGTATGTTGGTGATTTTGTATGATTCCCAATTAGAGGCAGCTGGTAATCGTTGTCTCTAATTGGGGATCATATTTATGTAGCTTTTTTCCACCTGTGTTTGGTGGGATATTGTTTATGTGTAGTTGCATGTTAGCACTCCATTGTCGTCACATTTCGTTTAGTCTTTATTGTTTTGTTGTGTGGTTCACTTATTTCTAATAAAAGATGTGGAACCCAGATCACGCTGCACGTTGGTCCGAGTACGCTTCCAACGCTCGTGACAGTCCGTTATGTTTAGGGGGGTCAATTAAGGAAGACATCCTCTTCTGCTAACCACTGGAAACCAGGACCACCGGAGAATATATTTTTTAAAGTATTGGACAGCTTTGTGACATCAAATGGACTTAGGTGTTGATATCTTGATGGCGCAAAAGCCATGACAGGGAGACGTAGTGAAGTGGTAACGCATTTGCAAGCAGTTGCCCCCGACGCAACTTGGGTACTCTGCAGCTTCCACCGAGAGGCTCTTGCTGCCAAGGGAATGCCTGAAAGCTTGAAAGACGTTTTGGACACTACAATGAAAATGGTTAACTTTGTTAAAGAAAGGCCCCTGAACTCTGGTGTATTTTCTGCACTATGCAATGATATGGGCAGCAACCATGTAACGCTTTTACAACATACAGAAGTGCGCTGGTTATCAAGGGGCTGGTTATCAAGGGGCAAAGTATTGGCACATTTTTTTGAATTGAGAGACGAGCTTAAAGTTTTCTTTACTGACCATATTTTTCACTTGTCTGACCGCTTGCATGATGACGGGTTTCTCACACGACTGGCCTGTCTGGGTGACGTTTTTTCTCGCCTATATGATCTAAATCTATTCAACGTGAGAGACAAAATTGAGGCTAAGATTAAGAAGTTGGCACTCTTCTCTGTCTGCATTAACAAGGACAAAGTACAGGTCTTGCCATCATTGTATGATTTTTTTGTGTGAAAATGAACTCAAGCTTACAGACAATGTCAAATGTGATCTTGCGAAGTACTTGAGTGAGTTGGGTGCGCAATTACCCAGGTACTTTTCCGAAACGGATAACACAAACAACTGGATTCGTTATCCCTTTCATGCCCTGCCTCCAGTCCACTTACTGATATCTGAACAAGAGTGCCTCATCGAAATTGCAACAAGCGGTTCTGTGAAAATTGAATTGAATCAGAAGCCACTGACAGATTTCTGGATTGTGCTGCTCTCAGAGTATCCTGTTTTGGCAAATCTAGCTGTTAAGACGCTGATGCCCTTTGCAACAACATACCTATGTGAGACTTTGGTCTCGGCCCTCACTAGCATGACAACTAAAATACAGGCACAGACGGTGTGTGGACATTGATTTAAGACTGAGACTCTCTCCAACACAACCCAATATTGCAGATTTATGTGCATCCTTTCAAGCACACCCTTCTCATTAACCTGTGGTGAGTTATTCACGATTTTCGATGAACAAATACAATTGTATATGTAAGATGGCTAAATATAGAGCAAAAGTATTGATTATTATTATACTATTATTTGTGCCATTGTCCTATACAAGCTCTTTGTCATTTCCCATGAACCGGGTTGTGACAAAAACTCACACTCATTCTTATGTTTAATAAATGTATCGTATAGTGTGTGTGTTGCAGGCTTACAATGATGGCAAAAAACAACATTTGAGAGTGTGCTGACCCTGGTGCTAGAGGGGGTACAGCTGACCCTGGTGCTAGAGGGGGTTACACAGCTGGAGGTGAATGGTTTGAAGGAAGGGACTATAAACGTTGGTAACATGGCTCTATATTGAAACCTAGTGAAGAGGGGAAAGACAATAGAGAGATGACAAGAGGGAACAACCAAATAGAGATGACGAGAGAAGACCAATAGAGAGATGACAGAGGGAACGTACAATTAGAGAGATGAAGAGGAGACATAGGAAAGTGACAGAGGGGAAGAACAATAGAGAGATGAAGAGGAACGACCAATAGAGCGAGATTGACAGAGGGAACGACCAATAGAGAGATGACAGAGGGAACGACAATAGAGAGATGACAGAGGAACGACAATAGAGAATGACAGAGACAACCAATTAGAGAGATGACAGAGGGAACGACCATAGAGAGATGACAAGGGGAACGGCCAATAAGAGATGACAGAGAACGACCATTAGAGAGATGACAGAGGAACGACACAATAGAAGATGCAGAGGAACGACCAATAGAAGAGACAGAGGGACGACCAATAGAGAGATGACAGAGAGGGGAAGGACCCAATAGAGACCATGACAGAGGAACGACAATAGAGAGATGACAGAGGAACGACCAATAGAGAGATGACAGAGGAACGACAATTAGAGAGATGACAGAGGACGACCAAATAGAGAGATGCAGAGGGAACGACCATAAGAGATACAGAGGGAACGACCAATAGAGAGATGACAGAGGAACACCAATAGAGAGATACAGAGGAACGACATTAAGGAGTGACAGAGGGAACGACCAATAGAGAGATGACAGAGGGAACGGACCAATAGAGAGATGACAGAGGAACGACCACTAGAGAAGATGACAGAGAGAAACAACCAATAAGAGATGACGAGGGAACGACCAATAGAGAGATGACAGAGGGAACGACCACTAGAGAGATGACAGAGGACAACCAATAGAGAGATACAGAGGAACGACCACTAGAGAATGACAGATGAACAACCAATAGAGAGATGACAGAGGGAACGGGCCAATAGAGAGATGACAGAGAAACAACAATAGAAAGATGACAGAGGAGAACGACACCAAAGAGAGATGACAAGGAACGACCAATAGAGATGACAGAGGGAACGACCAAAGAAAGAGATGGAGGAACAGGAGAACGACCAATAGAGAGATGACAGAGGGGAACGACCAATAAGAGAGATGACAGGAGGAACAACCAATAGAGAGATGACAGAGGAACGACCAATGAGAGAGATGACAGAGGGAACGACCAATAGAGAGGATGACAGAAGGAACGACCAATAGAGAGATGACAGAGGGACAACAATAGAGAGATGACAGAGGAACGGACCAATAGAGAGACGACAGAGGGAAGACAAATAGAGAGATGACAGAGGAAGACAATGAGAATACAGAGGAACGGACCAATAGAGAAGATGAAGAGGAAACCAATAGAGAGATGACAGAGGAAACGACCAAATAGGAGAGATGACAGAGGAACGACCAATAGAGAGGATGACAGAGGAACGACCAATAGAGAGATGACAGAGGAAACGACCAATAGAGAGATGACAGAGGGGAACGGACCAATAGAGAGATGACACAGGAACGCAGGAATTCAGGAACGACCAATAGAGAGATGACAGAGGAACACCAATAGAGAGATGACAGAGGGAACGACCAATAGAGAGATGACAGAGGGAACGACCAATAGAGAGATGACAGAGGGAACGACCAATAGAGAGATGACAGAGAGAAGGACCAACGCCGACAGGAAGTAAGAGAAAGTGAAATTGAACAACAAAGAAAAGGGGCTGAAAAAGGAGAAAGAGAAGAAGAGAAACTTTGGGAACACATGGAACCTAATTCTTTTAACTATTTTTGTTTTATCTCTTCAACAATATGCATTACTCACCAATGGCATATTCCTCACGTTCCTTTGTTTGTAATTTCAAAACCTTCTATAAATACTACACCTTAGCCTCTCACAAGCCTCTCTTATGGTGGGTTTGTGATTTGATTCATAATTAAAATGACGGTGAAAGCTTTGAAGAAAATAAATGTGTGTCTGTGAAGGGGGTCATTTGATTTTAAGTCCATTTATAGGAATTGTAATTGTTATGACTCAACGGCGGTTATTCTTTAATCACTGCCATTGTTCAATTGGCATTGTGATATGTTCAGGACTTTAAGTGACACCTGGGGCCTCGATGGCCCTCCAAATAGTGCAATCTGGGGACAATGGATGTCCAGCTTGGACGTCGGAGTAAAGATCTGATTGGAACAGCCACTGTTCCAGAAAAATAGTACTAGTACGTTTTTTTATTTGTTAATTTCACTTTCTATAATTTTCCATTGCAAAGGGAGTTTGTTTTAAATGTGCTGGTGCTTTTGAACTGGACTTCACTGGTTTTTTTTCAACACTTTTATCATTAAAACTCTGCTGTGCTTTCACCTTTTACAGACTTTCATATACCTGACCAGAGGAAAAATAACCCTGGAAAAATTCAACAGATCTGAATGTGGAAATATAAGACTTTAACTCTAAGCCAAAGTACTGTGAAAGGAGAGAAAGTGACATTTCTACAAAGTTGGTCTGTTTTGTTTGTTTCGGGAAGCTTTACTTTCCTGGCAGGGATTTATGAGTATGATCTTAATCTCTTTATTATCTTTGAAGGCATTTCACCTACAGGACCTCACGAATAAACCTAATCTGAAGAAAATAGAGAAATATGGAGTTCTGGCCCTGACTGATAAAAACAGGCTTTTTTGTTCTGTGTTCTTTTCCCCCGTTTGAGGACAAAACAGTCATCTTTTTAAGCACTTTAAGAGGCACCAACCTTTAATCAAGAAGCAAGGTGACCGCATATTCTGGTCTGGTTATCAGGCCTGCTCAGAACACAGAAGAAACACACACTCACACGGTCTCTTGGGACATGTGTGTGTGTGTGTGTGTGCGTGTGTGTGTGTGTGTGTGTGTGTGTGTGTGTGTGTGTGTGTGTGTGTGTGTGTGTGTGTGTGTGTGTGTGCGTGTGTGTGTGTGTGTGTTGTGTGTGTGTGTGTTGTGTGTGTGTGTGGTGTGTGTGTGTGTGTGCGCGCCTGTGTGTGTGTGTGTGTGGTATATGTATGCGTATCCGGATGTGTGTGTATCTCATTGGCCTTTTACATTGAGGTTTTGAAATCTGATAGCATATAAGGTCTATTTAATTAACAATGGTATATAACCTCAATTGCAACTTCCTGTGAAGATTTCACAACCTCAATGCAAAAAGGCCAAACACATTATCCACATTCTCATACAGAATGGACACACTGCATTTTCTCAACTCAAGACCACTGGGAGATCATATTCTTTAGTCATAATAGATTCTGTCGGCATCACTTTAGTATTTTCTTCTCCTTTTCAAAAGATTGTTCTGAAGTTCAGGGAGGAAAGAAATCACTTTGAAAAGGAACTCTCCGGATGAAGGAAAACACAGAGAAATGATTTAGATTGCTATTCAAGTGCCATTTTCTCATAGTCACATTTTGTATTGCAAACAATCCAAAAATAACATAGTACACGTATCACGTTTCAGGTAAAACCCAGACTGGGTTGAAGTAACAATGTTGATTACAGCAACAGGGGCAGGAAAACGACAGGTCAAGGAAGGCAGGGGTCCGATAATCCAGTGTAGTGGGGCAATGGTACAGGACGGAAGGCAGGCTCAGGGTCAGGGGCAGGCAGAGTGGTCAGGCAGGTGGGCTCAGAGTCCGGACAGGCAAGGGTCAAAACCAGGAGGGCGAGAAAAAGAGAGACTGGGAAAAAGCAGGAGCTGAGAAAAAAGCTGGTTGACTTGACAAACAAGACGAACTGGCAAAAGACAAACAGAGAACACAGGTATAAATACACAGGGGATAAAAGGGAAAATGGGCGACACCTGGAGGGGGATGGAGACAAGCACAAACAGATCAGGGCGTGACAACATGAATATATATTGAGTGTACAAAACATTAAGAACACCTTCCTAATATTTAGTTGCACCCTCTTCTGCCCTCAGAACAGCCTCAATTCTTCGGGGCATGGACACCACAAGGTATCACAATTGTTCCACAGGGGTGCTAGCCCATGTTGACTCCAATGCTTCCCACAGTTGTGTCAAGTTGGCTGATAGTGGATCTCTACTCCAAATAGCTTGTTCCATCTCATCCCATAGATGCTCAATTGATTAAGATCTGGTGACTGGCAGGCCACTGCAGTAAGCTGAATTCACTGTCATGTTTGTGGAACCATTCCTGGACAATCCTAGCCTTGCACTATCGGGAATTATTCTGTAGAAAAAAATACATTCACAGATGGATACACTGCTGCACCTGATTGGCAATGATGCTCAGATATCCTGTGGCATTCAAACGTTGCTCCACTTTAATCAAGGGGCCCAATGTGTGCCATGAAAACACACCATCACACTACCACCACCAGCCTGCGATGTTGACACGCGGCATGATGGATGGTGTGGTTGGATCTCCAGACAGGCTAAATTAAATACGACCTGAACCCTGTTTTTCTGTTGCTAAGTGGGTAAGTAAGAGCATAACTAGGTTAGTAAGCATGGATCGACAACAAATGTGTTGAAGAGGCTGTTCCTCTGTCTCCGTAGACAACATGATGATTAGCCTCCTGGGAGGTTAGTGGTTTAGGAAAACAACACCATGGAAATAAATGTGCTGAACTGTGTGACTAAGACAACACATACAGTGGCTTGCAAAAGTATTTGGCATTGTTACTATTTTGTTGCCTTACAACCTGGAATTAAAATACATTTTTTGAGGGTTTTTATCATTTGATTTACACAACATGCCTACCACTTTAATGATGCAACATATTTTTTATTGTAAAATTAACAAGTAAGACAAAAAAAACATAAAACTTGAGCGTGCATAACTATTCACCGCCCCAAAGTCAATACTTTGTAGAGACACATTTTGCAGCAATTACAGCTGCAATTATCTTGGGGTATGTCTCTTGGCACGTCTAGCCACTGCTCCAGCTCCTTCAAGTTGGATGGGTTCTGCAATCTTTAAGTCATACCACAGATTCTCAATTGGATTGAGGTCTGGGCATGACAAGGCCATTCCAAGACATTTAAATGTTTCTCCTTAAACCACTCAAGTGCTGCTTTAGCAGTATGTTTAGTGTCATTGTCCTGCTGGAAGGTGAAACCGTCCCAGTCTCAAATATCTGGAAGACTGAAAACAGGTTTCCTTTCAGAATTTCCCTCTATTTCGCGCCATCCATCATTCCTTCATTTCTGACCAGTTTCCAAATCCCTGCCGATGAAAACATCCCCACAGCATGATGCTGCCACCACCGTACTTCACTGGATGGTGTTCTCGGGGTGATGAGAGGTGTTGGGTTTGCGCCAGAAAAAGCTAAATTTTAGTCTCATCTGACCAGAGTACCTTCTTCCATATGTTTGGGGAGTCTCCCACATGCCTTTTGGCGAACACCAAACGTGTTTGCTTATTTTTTTCTTTAAGCAATAGATTTTTTTCTGGCCACTCTTCGGTAAAGCCCAGCTCTGTGGAGTGTACGGCTTAAAGTAGTCCTATGGACAGATACTCCAATCTCCACTGTGGAGCTTTGCAGCTCCTTCAAGGTTATCTTTGGTCTCTTTGTTGGCTCTCTGATTAATGCCCTCCTTCCCTGGTCCATGAGTTTTGGTGGGCGGCCCTCTCTTGACAAGTTTGTTGTGGTGCCATATTCTTTCAATTTTTTAATAATGGATTTATTGGTGCTCTGTGGGATGTTAAACGTTTCAGATATTTTTTTATAACTCAACCCTGATCTGTACTTCTTCACAACTATGTCCCTGACCTGTTTGGAGAGCTCCTTGATCTTCATGGTGTCGCTTGCTTGGTGGTGCCCCTTGCTCAGTGGTGTTGCAGACACTAGTGTAACGCTGGTATAAAGGATTTTGGAGACAGGTGCAGGAATACACAATAGAGGTTTTTAATACACCCAAAACAAACACGTATACTAAAACACTGGGCTGTACCCAAACATAAGAGTGAGGGTAAACCTTGTTGACCGACACGGGACGATACCCGTAATACACAATATATACATATATATATATAGCACGCAGCTTAAAGCCTTCTTCAGGCTAGGGTCCTTTTATCTCAATTTCCGCCTAATTGACGTGCCAAAAGTAAACTGCCTGTTGCTCAAACCCTGAAGCCAAGTTATATATATTTATTGTTTTACGTATATTTAACTAGGCAAGTCAGTTAAGAACAAATTCTTATTTTCAATGACGGCCTAGGAAATAATTGTTACCGTTGGAAAGAAAACACTCTGAAGTTTGTAGACATGTTAAAATAATGTAGGAGGCTATAACACAATAGATATAGTAGGAAAAAATCAAATGAAAAATCACCAGATTTTTGTTTTGAGAGCTCATGTTCTTCAAATGGAAAGTATAGAGAAATAATTGAATCTAGCTCCCAGTATGCAATTCCTATGGCTTCCACTGGGTGTCAGTATTCTTTGTTCAAGATTTCAGGCTTGTTTCTTGCAAAACCAGTAAGAAATATGAGTTTTAGTAGAAGGACACCTGCTTGGAAATTGGTGTGACAACGCGCACCTGCTAATATTGGTTTTGTATTGAACATACTTCTTTTCGTATGAAACATTGTAGTTTGATTACATTTTAGGGTATCTGAGGATGAAATAGAAACATATTTTGACCTGTTGAAACAAAGTTTAGGGGTAGATTTTCGGAATCCTATCTTGGCATATTGAACGAGTGGATTACTCGAATCGATGGCACCAACTAAACTGACTTTTTGGGATAAAAAGAAGGACTTTATCTAACAAAACGACACTACATGTTATAGCTGGGACCCTTTGGATGACAAATCAGAGGAAGATTTTCAAAAAGTATGTGAATATTTAATCGCTATTTGTGAATTTATGAAACCTGTGCTGGTGGAAAAATATTTTGATGTGGGACGAAGTCCTCAAACAATCGCATGGCATGCTTTCGCTGTAAAGCCTACGGTAAATCAGACAGTGCAGTTAGATTAACAAGAATTTAATGACTGTAGGACACTTGTATGTACCTAAATGTTTAATATACATAATTGTTGTGATTATTTATTTTAATTGCTCGCCCTCCAGTTTCACCGGAAGTTGTCCCGATAGCGGGACTTCTATCCCAGGGAGGATAACAGCCACATCAACCTATAGGTACTCACACCACCAACGGACATGGGAACAATAATCAACAGCCCAATGAAAACACTTATATTTTTATAAATGTTTATTTTTCCTTTATTTAACTAGGCAAGTCAGTTAAGAACAAATTCTTATTTTCAATGATGGCCTAGGAACAGTGGGTTAACTGCTTTGTTCATGGGCAGAACTAGAGATTTTTCCTTGTCAGCTCGAGGATTCAATCTTGCAACCTTCCGGTTACTAGTCCAACGCTCTAACCACTAGGTTACCTGTCGCCCCTACACTCTAACCACTAGGCTACCTGCCGCCCCTACACTCTATACACTAGGCTACCTGCGCCTAATTAACGACGTGAGGTAGCCTGCGCCCCTATGGACACGTCTATTACGACGTAGGCTTACCTTCGCGGCTGAACTCTAAACTAGGTCTTACTGCCGCCCTACACTTTACTCTAGGTTGTCTATCGCCCGTCTCATAAGCGCTCTATACACTAGGCTAGCCTGCGCCCGTACACTCTCTACCACTAGCTCGACTGCTGCCGCTACATGCTCTAAAATAGGCTAGCTGCGGCCTATCATCTATACCACTTAGGGTAGCCGTGCTCATGGCACTACAGGCTCGAACATCAGATCGTAGGCTAACCGTGCCGCCTTGACTACCTCTAACACTAGGCTACTACTCGCCGCTACCTTCCTACCACTAGGCTAACTGCGCCTACTACTCTAACCACTGGCTACCTGGACTAACTCAATCCGTGCAGCGCCCCTAGCTCACTCTCCACTAGGCTACCTGCCCTATACTCTAACCAAGCTCCCATGCGCCTACAGCTCTAACCACTATGGCTGATTGCTTCCCTACACTCTATACACTAGGCGTACGCCTGCCGCCTACAGTTCTATACCACTTAGGCCTATCTGCCGCCCTGAGCACTTTAACCATAGCGTTACCTTCGCCCTCAGTCTAAGCCACATAGCCTCCTGCCGCCCTGAACTTTACCCACAGGTTTACTATGCCCCTGCCATCTACCAGTCAGGCCTAACTGCGGGATACACTCTCAGGTCCTGAGGCTATGGCTGCCGCCCTAATCTATACCACTAGGTAACTGCCGCCTACAGCGTCAAAGCACTAGGCTACGTGCGCCGCCTTAACCTAGACTACACGTAGGCTCTGCGCGCGTCTAGACTCTCGACATAGGGCTAACTGCCCGCTGAACTATATAACACTAGGTTACTAGCCCCTCAACGTCCTAAACAGGCTATCCTGCGCCTCTATCATAGCACAAAGGCTACCTGCGCGCCTACGCTCTAGACACTCGGCTAACCATGCACCCTAAGTACCCACGGACGGGACTGTAAACTGCGCTCGGCTACGCACTAGGCTACCTGCCGCCCCTACTTAACACTAGGCTACCTGCCGCCACCTGACGGTAACCATAGGCTACTGCCGCTCAACTCTATACACTAGGCTACCTGCCGCCCCTACACTCTAACCACTGAGGCTACCTGCCGACCCTAAATCTCTAACCACTAGGCTACGGCCGCCTACACTCTAACCACTAGGCTACCTGGCCTACACTCTAACCACTAGGCCCTGACCCGCTGCCCGACACTACTAACTCGCTAGCTAACACAGGCTACTTGCCGTGCCCCCTATACCTATACACGTAGGGGCTACATGCACTTGCCTACATCTCTAACAGACAGGGGACGCTGCGCCCCTACATCTGCAGTAGCCAGGCTACTGCCGTCCTGGCCTTGGAATGCAATCACTGCGAGGAGCACTGCCGCCCATGACCTCTAACACGTAGAGGATGACGTGCCGCCCTACACTTAACCACTAGGCTTAACTGCGCTCCTGACCTTTAAGAGGCACTAGGTTATATGCGCCCCAGAGGGTCTAACTACTAGGGCTACCCTGCGCACCATAACACTTCACCATAGGATGCCCCCCTGAGACTGCTCTAACACTGAGGGCTTAGCTGCGCCGCTAGCACTCTACACTAGGGCCTGACCTGCGCCCTTACATCTTAAACATAGGCTACCTGCCGCCCCTACACTCTAACCACTAGGCTACCTGCCGCCCCTATACAAGTACTAATCAATGGGAATAGGGGACAGGTGTGCGCAGTGAACGTTCCGGAGGGATCCGTGACAACTAGGGCCTTTCAGAACAGGTGTAAATATACTGAGATCATGTGACAGATCATGTGACACTTAGATTGCACACAGGTGGACTTTATTTAACTAATTATGTGACTTCTGAAGGTAATTGGTTGTACCAGATCTTATTTAGGGGCTTCACAGCAAAGGGGGTGAATATATACTGTATGCACGCACCACTTTTTAATTTTTTATTTTGTAGAATTTGTTTTAACAAGTAACTTTTTTCATTTCACTTCACCAATTTGGACTATTTTGTGTATGTCCATTACATGGAATCCAAATAAAAATCAATTTAAATTACAGGTTGTAACGCTAAAAAATAGGAAAAACGCCAAGAGGAATGAATACTTTTGCAAGGCACTGTATGTTTGTTTGTGTGTGCTTGTG
Organism: Salvelinus sp. IW2-2015; assembly: GCF_002910315.2. NCBI lineage: Eukaryota > Metazoa > Chordata > Actinopteri > Salmoniformes > Salmonidae > Salvelinus > Salvelinus sp. IW2-2015. Next base: position 177,248 of record NW_019943063.1, on the reverse strand, counting down.
TTTATGAGTGTGTGTGTGAGAGCGAGAGTGTGTATCTGCCTTCCTGCATTCTTCCGTGTCTGTGTGCGTGCATGTGTTTACGTGTGTGTGTCGTGTATCTACATGCCTCAGGTCCCATTGGTATGACAGGGGCTTTGAAGGTTGGGGGGGTTAGGAGACTATTTTGTTCCAATGCAGCACAACAAAGTCAGTTCCCAAGGACATAGCATTAGCATTCAAAGAAACCAAAATGTTTCAGATAGGCAGCAGCCTCTCTATCTCCGCTGGGGCTGAGAACAGCAAAGAGAAGGACACGGGAAGAGAGGGTAGTCTTTGAAGTGGAGTGTTCAGACTGGTCAATAGAGTCTGCTGACCCTTCACGTTTTTATTGACTAAAGGTTCCCATTCCTCGGCTGTTGCGTTGCCCAGGCCTCTCCGTTGTTATGCTAGCAGGGTGCTGCATTCCGTCATACTGCTGATGCTAGGGCATTTCTGCATCGATTAAACCGCTGGGATTAGCTCAAATGCAAATGTGTCTAAGTGTGCTTGTGTGTGTGTGTTTGTCCGCAGAAGAAGCTGTATCACATCAATGCTTTTCTTTGAAATACTTGCACGGTCTTACACAACCGTGTGTACAGACAAACTTAAAGAGATACACACAGTACACAACTCAGCTGACCATCAACAGCCAGACTCAAACACGGCCAGTATCCTGTCTAGGTTCACTAACGTCACCACGACAGAAGGCCTTCAGCACACTGTGGGCGAAATCACATTTATGAAAATGATTGGGAATCCTGGCAGCGGCGAGAATAAGACTTCCTTGAAAATCCTGGGAGAGCGTTCCAGGAAACAACAAATAAAAAGGCATCACAAGATTAACATTCAGGAAAGAGAGAAATTTAATTAGGATAATTGCATTGTGGATGCTTAAATGATCGGCATTTCCCATCGGGGGTTTTGTGAAGGCTATCTTTGAGTATGGGCTTACTGGTTGATGCTGTCTTTTTGCATAGACCTACTGTAAGCATAGACTCTACCTAATGTGATTCTCCGTGATTACATTTAACAGACAAAGGATGTTGTACATGTACGCCACTGAGGTCAGTTTAGCATATATGTAGATTGAATTATTCACCCATTCATTTGATTAGTCTTAGAGTCTTCTGTCATTTTGGCAGGTGGGGCCTCTATTGAGTGAAGTGTCCAGTTTTGCATGACATGAATACAGTAACAACATGGTGTAGATTACAGTAACAACATGGTGTAGAATACAGTAACAACATGGTGTAGAATACAGTAACAACATGGTGTAGAATAAAGTAACAACATGGTGTAGAATAAAGTAACAACATGACGTAGGACACAGTAACAACATGGTGTAGAATACAGTAACAAAATGACGTATGATAAAGTAACAACATGGTGTAGAATAAAGTAACAACATGACGTAGGACACAGTAACAACATGACGTATGAAAAAGTAACAACATGGTGTAGAATACAGTAACAAAATGGTGTGGAATACAGTAACAACATGGTGTAGAACACAGTAACAACATGGTGTAAGATACAGTAACAACATGGTGTGGAATACAATAACAACATGGTATAGAACACAGTAACAACATGGTGTAGAATACAGTAAATACATGGTGTCGAAAACAGTAACAACATGATGTAGGATACAGTAACAGCATGGTTTAAGATACAGTAACAACATGGTGTGGAATACAATAACAACATGGTGTAGAATACAGTAACATAATGGCTTAGGATACAGTAATTACATGGTGTAGAATACAGTAACAACATGGTGTAGAATACATTAATATAATGATGTAGGATATAGTAACAAAATGCTGTAGAATACAGTAACATAATGACGTAGGATCAGTAACAGCATGTGTAGAATAGAGTAACATAATGACGTAGGATACAGTAACAACATGATGTAGAATACAGTAACATAATGACGTGGGATACAGTAACAACATGATGTAGAATACAGTAACATAATGACGTGGGATACAGGAACAACATGGTGTAGAATACAGTAACATAATGACATAGGATACAGTAACAACGTGATGTAGAATACAGTAACATAATGACTTAGCATACAGTAACAACGTGATGTAGACATACAGTAACATAATGGACATAGGATACAGTAACAACGTGATGTAGAATACAGTAACATAATGCTTAGTAAACAGTAAAACGTGAATGTAAAAGCAAACTACAGTAACACTATGAATAAGAGCATACAGTAACAAGTGATGCAGAATCACAGTAAGACATGATATACTGTAAGTTTGATCGTTACGTAAGATAAGCTCCGGTATTTGTGTTCAATATGCTAAATCAATTTACTGTACATCAATGCTCGAAGAAGCAACACTGAGACTTAAGTCAGAGTCTGTTTGATTGAGTGAGCCTGCAGTGCACAAGGAGTAAGAACTGTTCAGCACCACTATCCTTGCCCTCCTTCCAGCGTGAATTAGAATTGATAATTCAACAATCTGGCTTTGTTTTTCAAGGAATGATAAGAGTTTGCTGACCCTGTCAGAAAATGACTGCTACAAAAGCAACTTCAGCAACTCACCCCGCACACACCACCCTAACACTGCAGCTCAACCCCCCCACCACACCAACTTCCCTGCAGTTCAACCCCCCCCACCACCACCCTTCCACTGCAGCTCAACCCCCACACACACCTAACACTGCAGCTCAACCCCCCACACACCACCTAACCTGAGCTCAACCCCCAACACACCAAACGCAGCTCAACCCCCCACACCACCCTTCCTGCAGCTCAACCCCCCCCCACAACCCCACCCTTCCACTGCAGCTCACCCCCCACACACATACCCTTCACTGCAGTTCACCCCCCCCCACACACCACCCTTCCACTGCAGCTAACCCCCCCACACACACACCTTCCACTGCAGCTCAACCCCCCCACACACACCACCCTAACACTGCAGCTCAACCCCCCACACACCACCCTTCACTGCGCTCACCCCCCCCACACACCACCCTTCCACTGCAGCTCAACCCCCCCCCACAACCACCCCTTCACTGCAGCTCAACCCCCCCCCCACACACCCTTCCACTGCAGCTCAACCCCCCCCCCACAACCACCCTTCACTGCAGTTCAACCCCCCCCACACACCACCCTTCCACTGCAGCTCAACCCCCCCCCCACACACACACCTTCCACTGCAGCTCACCCCCCTACACACACCCTTCACTGCAGCTCAACCCCCCACACACCACCTTCCACTGCAGCTCAACCCCCACACACCCTCTACTGCAGCTCAACTCCCCCCACACACCACCTAACACTGCAGCTAACCCCCCCCACACACCACCCTAACACTGCAGCTCAACCCCCCCCCACACACCCTTCCATGCAGCTCAACCCCCCCCCCACACACCCTTCAACTGCAGCTCAACCCCCCCACACCACCCTTCCCTGCAGTTCAACCCCCCCCACACACCACCTTCCACTGCAGCTCAACCCCCCCCCAAACACACCACCCTTCCACTGCAGCTCAACCCCCCTACACACCACCTTCCACTGCAGCTCAACCCCCCACACACCACCTTCCACTGCAGCTCACCCCCCCCACACAACCCCTCTACTGCAGCTCAACTCCCCCACACACCACCCTAACACTGCAGCTCAACCCCCCCCCCACACACCACCCCTCCACTGCAGCTCAACACCCCCCCCCCACACACCACCCTCCACTGCAGCTACAACACCCCCCCCCACACACCACCTCCACTGCAGCTACAACCCCCCCCCCCCCACCACACCACCCTTCCACTGCAGCTCAACCCCCCCCCCCACACACCACCCTTCCCTGAGCTCAACCCCCCCACACACCACCCTTCACTGCAGCTCAACCCCCCCCCACACCACCTTTCCACTGCAGCTCAACCCCCCACACACACCACCCTTCCACTGCAGCTCAAACCCCCCCCCTGGATGCTATCATCAACACAATACCACCACTACCTCTTCCCCCTCTCTCTCTCTCTGTCGCTCTCTAGCACATGCTGAATGACACACACACCCTGTCCTAAGCACGACATGTCAGAAGGGGCCCGATCAAAACCCTTCAACTCCAAATCAATGAGAGGAATTGAGGCTGGCCTCTGTGCTGTTTGCAGCACAATATGAGCTCTCTGTTGTTGAAGGGCTGAGTGACGTGTTTGCTGTGACAGCGCCACTGACACGGTCAAACGATACATTCCTCCGAGACACGCCACCTGGGTGGTCGTTTGTGTTCCATTTCTTAGTCAATATTCTGTGACCCGACAACTGTTATTCAAGGGGCAATTTTTTCCATTGCAAGCACTTTTGCTGAAAGACACTACCCTAAGTGATCCATTGGGAGAAGGAGGAGGATTTGATCATTTTCGACCAAATGAGCAGTTACTCTCTTTTTTTTTTTGCTTGGTAAAGCAGTATTGACCTGAATCTTGTGGTAGAGAACTCCCGCCCAAATCCGCTGGTCCTCCAATCTGGCCGGATTGACACAGCTCCAGGGTTGAGTAACTCCATTGATTTAATCACAGGCTATTGGATTAGTTGTATCATAACACCCACAACCAGATTGGGTTGGCATGGATTTTCTCCTGTCGGGTCAAAAGGCCTAGACAATAATCGTTTTTTTTATTACTTTTTTGGCACTTCTAAAACACATATCCATAGATCACATTTATGTCAACTGGTCAGTATTGCACATTATATATATATATATTCTGTTTGTTAAGTTCATTGTAAAAGGACCAATGAGCAACAACACGTGAAGTTTATAGGAGCACTTCAAAAGTTGGTGCCAAATGAAAGTTAAGAGTCTATATCATTTTTGTAATTAATTAAGGTATATATACACTGCTCAAAAAAATAAAGGGAACACTTAAACAACACAATGTAACTCCAAGTCAATCACACTTCTATGAAATCAAACTGTCCACTTAGGAAGCAACACTGATTGACAATAACTTTCACATGCTGTTGTGCAAATGGAATAGACAAAAGGTGGAAATTATAGGCAATTAGCAAGACACCCCCAACGCGCCAAACCGGTCATGCTGGAAGATGTTGCAGGCAGCAGAACGTTCTCCACGGCGTCTCCAGACTCTGTCACTTCTGTCACATGTGCTCATGTGCTCAGTGTGAACCTGCTTTCATCTGTGAAGAGCACAGGGCGCCAGTGGCGAACTTGCAATCTTGGTGTTCTCTGGCAAATGCCAAACGTCCTGACCGGTGTTGGGCTGTAAGCACAACCCCACCTGTGGACGTCGGGCCCTCATACCACCCTCATGGAGTCGTTTCTGACCGTTTGAGCAGACACATGCACATTTGTGGCCTGCTGGAGGTCATTTTGCAGGGCTCTGGCAGTGCACCTCCTTGCACAAGGCGGAGGTAGCGGTCCTGCTGCTGGGTTGTTGCCCTCCTACGGCCTCTCCACGTCTCCTGATGTACTGGCCTGTCTCCTGGTAGCGCCTCCATGTCTGGACACTACGCTGACAGACACAGCAAACCTTTTTGCCAGCACTCGCATGGATGTGCCATCCTGGATGAACTGCACTACCTGAGCCACTGTGTGGGTTGTAGACTCCGTCTCATGCTACCACTAGAGTGAGAGCACCGCCAGCATTCAAAAGTGACCAAAACATCAGCCAGGAAGCATAGGAACTGAGAAGTGGTCTGTG
>NW_019943063.1:151276-170987 GCF_002910315.2 Salvelinus sp. IW2-2015 | reverse complement strand
GTCACCACCTGCAGAATCACTCCTTTTTTGGGGGTGTCTTGCTAATTGCCTATAATTTCCACCTTTTGTCTATTCCATTTGCACAACAGCATGTGGAATTTATTGTCAATCAGTGTTGCTTCCTAAGTGGACAGTTTGATTTCATAGAAGTGTGTTGACTTGGAGTTACATTGTGTTGTTTAAGTGTTCCCTTTATTTTTTTGAGCAGTGTATATACATTTTCAACAATTTTCGATGCTAAAATTAGGAATGAGCAAAGGCTTTGATTTATGTTCCAACAGATGGAAAGGGGTTTTAGAAAAAATATGGCAGTAAAAGTCTTAAAAGGTATCCGAAATAATTCAAAACAACATATTGTTGAAGTTAAGATCCTTGCCAACGTTAATAACAACATTATATTTTGCTGAAATTACTTGCATTCTGCAAGTTTAAGAAATAGTGCCTAGTGTCTTGTTATTCTGTTACAAAAAAACCCACATATGTTTGATATATTTTCTACTTCTTCTCCCTCATGAGGAGGGAGGATTAAGAAGGTTCATAGAAGTAACAAGGAAAGGTAGACTTACCAGTTACCAAAAGTGTTTTTACTGAAAATAACTTTGTTATGATTTTTTAAAGTTATTTCAACTATTCAACAGAATGACTGCAATTGAATTGGCTAAATTTGGTAATGCTAGTAAAAACAAACCACAGTTGGGTTACCTGCTGCTGTCCTCCTGTCCTCTGGCATACCGTTATGTTCAGCTCATAACTGTGAAAACAGTCTTGGCAACCCCTCCTTCTCGCTCTCTCTCTCTCTATCTCTCCTGCTCTTTCCCTGTCTCTTCATCTCTCTCTCTGTTTTTCTCTCTTGCTCTAATCTTGTGAAACATAGTATTGCGTCAATGAATGGTTCAGCTTTGTTCCAATCCATACCAACAAAATGTGGTCTTGTTTGGCGGGGCGCTCATTAGAATAATAGCCGATGTTGAGAATGATAGCCAATTCAGGACACATCACAGTGAATACATCACAGAGTCATAATTATACATTATACAATTATAAATTTCTGTATAGTACAGATCAGAGACCAATGATGTCATTCTGTTACCGTCATTCTGTTATCAGGTGTTAATCTACATATCTTCACTTACTGTAGTTCAAATCCGAAGCGGATTTATTCAAACTCAAGATGTCATATCATAGCTGACACCCCATTCTTTTTGCAGACACCTTTGAATCTTATTTCAGAGTAGATCTTTCACAGAGATTTTGGAAAACTTTGTCACATAACAAACTGATGGAGATTTTACCTTCATTCTGTTACGAAGCTTTATATCACCACTGTTCTTCAAGTAAGTGTCATTGTCATAACACGCATTGTCATAACAGATAAATTGGTTCCATTTAAACATATTTCTTCATGAAATCAAAGTGCTGTAACATATATAAATTAAATCAAATAGCCTAGTACACACCAAAACTGTTCAATGTTCAAATCAAAAGGTTATTGCAATGTGGACAGTCAGTCGAACAATGTGGACAGTCAGGTGCATGGTAAATTCAGAACCTCTGGACAGTAACGTAATAAAACTAAAGCACTGATCAGAGACGGAACGGGATCAGAAAGACTGCTGAGGCTTGATTCATAAATTAAATAATTAAATAGGTAGCCTACAAAACTAAGACAGTACATACAGTGGCTTGCGAAAGAACGAACCCCCTTGGCATTTTTCCTATTTTGTTGCCTTACAACCTGGAAACAAAATAGATTTTTGGGGGGTTTGTGTCATTTGATTTACACAACATGCCTACCACTTTGAAGATGCAAAATATTTTTTATTGTGAAACAAATAAGAAATAAGACAAAAAACTGAAAACTTGAGCATGCATAACTGTTCACCCCCCAAAGTCAATACTTTGTAGAGCCACCTTTTGCAAAAATTACAGCTGCAAGTCTCTTTGGGTATGTCTCTATAAGCTTGGCACATCTAGCCACTGGTATTTTTTCCCATTCTTCAAGGAAAAACTGCTCCAGCTCCTTCAAGTTGGATGGGTTCAGCTGGTGTCCAGCCATCTTTAAGTCATACCACAGATTCTCAATTGGATTGAGGTCTGGGCTTTGACTAGGCAATTACAAGATATTGAAATGTTTCCCCTTAAACCACTTGAGTGCTGCTTTAGCAGTATGCTTAGGGTCATTGAACTGCTGGAAGGTGAACCTCCGTCCCAGTGTCAAATCTCTGGAAGACTGAAACAGGTTTCCCTCAAGAATTTCCCTGTATTTAGCGCCATCCATCATTCCTTCAATTCTGACCAGTTTCCTAGTCCCTGCCGATGAAAAACATCCCCACAACATGATGCTGCCACCACCATGCTGTTCTCGGGGTGATGAGAGATGTTGGGTTTAAGCCAGACATATTGTTTTCATTGATGGCCAAAAAGTTACATTTTAGTCTCATCTGACCAGAGTACCTTCTTACATATGTTTGAGGAGTCTCCCACATGCCTTTTGGCTAACAACAAACGTTTTGGCTTTTTTTTTTCTTTAAGCAATGGCTTTTCTCTGGCCACTCTTCCACTCAGCTCTGTGGAGTGTACAGCTTAAAGTGGTCCTATGTACAGATACTCCAACCTCCGCTGTGGAGCTTTGCAGCTCCTTCAGGGTTATCTTTGGTCTCTTTGTTTCCTATCTGATTAATGCCTGCCTTGCCTAGTCCATCAGTTTTGGTGGGCGGCCCTCTCCTGAAAGGTTTGTTGTTGTGCCATATTCTTTCCATTTTTTATAATGGATTTAATGGTGCTCCATGGGATGTTCAAAGTTTCGGATATTTTTTTATAACGCAACCCTGATCTGTACTTCTCCACAAATTTGTCCATGACCTGTTTGGAGAGCTCCTTGGTCTTCATGATGTTGCTTGCTTGGTGGTAACCCTTGGTCAGTGGGGGTGCAGACTCTGGGGACTTATTTACAGTTGAAGTTGGAAGATTACATACACTTATGTTGGAGTCATTAAAACTAGTTTTTCAACCACTCCACAAATTTCTTGTTAACAAACTATAGATTTGGCAAGTCGGTTAGGACATCTACTTTGTGCATGACACAAGTAATTTTTCCAAAAATTGTTTACAGAGATTTCACTTATAATTCACTGTGTCACAATTCCAGTGGGTCAGAAGTGTAACTTGACTGTGCCTTTAAAAAGCTTGGAAATTACAGAAAATTATGTCATAGCTTTAGAAGCTTCTGATAGGCTAACTGACATAATTTTAGTCAATTGAAGGTGTACCTGTGGATGTATTTAAAGGCCTACCTCCACACTCAGTGCTTTTTTGCTTGACATCATGGGAAAATCAAAAGAAATCAGAAAGACATCAGAAAAACAATTGTAGACCTCTACACGTCTGGTTCATTCTTGGGAGCAATTTCCAAACGCCTGAAGGAACCACGTTCATCTGTACAAACAATAGTACGCAAGTATAAACACAATGGGACCACGCAGCCATCATACCGCTCAGGAAGGAAAGTACTTTGGTGCGAAAAGTGCAAATCAATCCCAGAAGATCCTGGAGGAAACAGGTACAAAAGTGTCTATATCCACAGTTAAACGAGTCCTATATTGACATAACCTGAAAGGCCGCTCAGCAAGGAAGAAGCCACTTCTCCAAAACCACAATAAAAAAGCCAGACTACGGTTTGCAACTGCACATGGGGACAAAGATCGTACTTTTTGGAGAAATGTCCTCTGGTCTGATGAAACAAAAATAGAACTGATTGGCTATAATGACCATCATTATGTTTGAAGAAAAAAGGGGGAGACTTGCAACCCGAAGAACACCATCCCAACCATGAAGCACAGGTGTGGCAGCATCATGTTGTGGGGATGCTTTGCTGCACTTCACAACATAGATGACATCATGAGGCAGGAAAAGTATGTGGATATATTGAAGCAACATCTCAAGACATCAGTCAGGAAGTTAAAGCTTGGTCTAGTTTGGTTGTTTGGCTACCTGAAGAGAACTAGGGCCTATAACTCACAGCTTACCTCTTCCAATGCATTGTGGAAAAGTGTGAATCAAATTCTACGACACGAAGAGCCAAAATTAAACCATACTCGATTTTTGAAATGTAGCATAATATTAAACATTCTATTTTCGCATACTAAGAATGTCATGTGTGATTTGTACGACATCCAAGCATTTAAAGTATATTAGATTTTCGGAATCTGGCATACTATTAAAACTTCTTGCAACTATAGGGGGTGCTGTTCCGCATTAGCATATTTGGGTCTCCAAATTAAACTGCCTCGTGCTAAATTCTTGATCGTACAATATGCATATTATTGTTATTATTGGATAGAAAACACCTTCTAGTTTCTATAGAAGTTGGAATTTTGTCTCTGAGTGGTACAGAACAATATCTACAGCACTTTTCATGACAGGGGTCAGATTTCAGAAATTTTTACCCCTGATCTGGAGTCTGTTTTTAAGGCGACAGTGAATGCTATGAAGAAACCGACACTGCCTACGTACGTCTTCCTCTGGGTGTCTGTACGTCCATCACGTTTTGAATGGAGTCTATTGCACAATCCCAGCCATTATAAAACCACAAAATGTATAGGGACCGCCTTTCTCGTCGCGCGCCTGAAGCGTGAAGGACATCGGACTTGCCTCATTCCAAATCGTTGTCTAACCAGCAATATTTCTCCGGTCATGTTTTCAGTCGTTATAGTTGTTAAAAACATCATAATGTAGTAATTTGAACCGTTTTATAGCAATTTATATCCGTTTAGTGCGATTTTGAGGATTTCTTTTTTGTTGTGCACTCTGAAACTTTGGACACGTTTTGGGTCCCGTTCGATCGTTAGTGGATATTTCGAAGGACAGAGGACATCTATCGACCAAAAGACGTTTATAACATAGAAAGGATACATTGCCCAAGAATCTGATGGAAGAACAGCTCAAAGTAAGCAATATTTAATATGATAAATCGTTGTTCTGTCGAATATTTTAAACGCATATTTCGCCATTTTGTTTGGTATAGCTTCACTTGGCGAACCCTGTATTGAAAAGTAAGGATAATTTTAAAAATGTAAATCAGCGGTTGCATTAAGAACTAATTTGTCTTTCGATTCCTGTCAACCCTGTATTTTTTAGTCAAGTATATGATTAGCTTTCGATTAAACTAGATCACTCTGAAAGCTGACGTTCCTCATTTTGAGGCTTGAGTTGTGACTATTTCCATTGTATAACCACGGTTTTTGTATGGCTAAATATGCACCTTTTCGAACAAACTGTATATGTATGTTGTAAAATGATGTTACAGGAGTGTCATCGGAAGAATTCTGAGAAGGTTAGTGAAAAAATTAATATATTTTGGCGTGATTACGTTATAGCGCTCTTTGGCTGGAATCGATGCTCTGGTAACGTTTGCACATGTGGTATGCTAACTTATCGATTTATTGTGTTTTCGCTGAAAACGCTTAGAAAATCTGAAATATGGTCTGAAATCACAAGAACTGGGTCTTCCATTGCTATGCTTTGTCTATTTTTATGAAATGTTTTATGATGAGTAAATTGGTCATACACGTTGCTCTATCTAGTAATTCTAGTCGATTTGTGATGGTGGGTGCAATTGTAAACTGTGATTTCTACCTGAAATATGCACTTTTTTCTAACAAAAACTATCCTATACCATGATATGTTATCAGACTGTCATCTGATGGTTTTTTTATAGGTTATTGGCTATCAATATCTTAGTTGAGCCGAATTGGTGATAGCACCTGAAGGAGTAAAGAACTGATGGAGTTATAGTGGTGTATTTTGCTAACGTGTTTAGCTAATAGATTTACATATTTTGTCTTCCCTGTAAAACATTTTAAAAATCTGAAATGGTGGCTTTATTCACAAGATCTGTATCTTTCATCTGGTGTCTTGGACTTGTGATTTAATGATATTMAGATGCTACTATCTACTTGTGAAGCTATGCTAGCTATGCTAATCAGTGTGTGGGGGGGTGGGGGGTGCTCCCGGACCCGGGGTAGAGGCTCGTTAGAGGTTAAAAAAAAATGTTTTTCATACTCAAACAGCCTACTATTTAGGCTGCACGTACAGTACGGGTTTTCCGACACGACCAATATGTTTTTGTAAAATGATCAGTGGAAATTGTTGTAAGTTGTCGTTGTGCATAAAGTTGCATTATTTGTTTGAGACTCATGTTTTTTTGTTTGGAGTCTCAGTGTCATTCTGTTACCATGGAATTGCCCTTATTCAGTCCAGTCTCTTAGATACGGTGCTGTCTGGTATTGAGAAGCGGCAGTCTATTCGATTAGTTCTCAACCCTCAGAGTATGAGGAGCCTTTGGTGGTGTCTGTTGAAATGTTATTTTTGCTCCTTTGTGCTGTGTGAAGACTGACATAGCCTTGGAGCGAAGAAAGACCTCACGTCTGTTAAGTACACCCAAAACGAGCAGTGGGGAAACTGACAAGTTTTCCCACAGGGAAAAGTCTCTCTCTCTCTCTCTCTTATCAGTGACTGAAAGATAATGTTAAAAAGTTTGTATAAGTGCTCACTATCCACTTCCTCTTTCCTCTCTGAAGATAGGTAGATTAGCAGCATATGTCATATATTATATTCTCTATCTATTTGTCCAAGCTCTTTACTCAATTCTAAATAACTACTTCCTGTTTGCCCGAGCTCTTATCTCACTTCCAAATGACAACTTCCTATTTGCCCAAGCTCTTTACTCACTTCTAAATGACGAATTCCTGTTGACTTCGATAAAGTCCTGACAAGTCAAGGTGTGTGCCTTCTTTGAAAGTAACATGAAGTTGGCATAGGCCTGCTGACATTTCTGGGAGAGTAACCTCTTAACATACGGTATTCAAGACAAATACCACACCGTTCCTGCCCAAATGTCTGCCAAGCACCTGGATGCTGCAGTGCAAGCCTTCCCGGTAGAGGAAGGGGGATGGGGGAGGGGGGAGGTGGGATGGAGGGCGATTCATAGTTGGCTGAAGGTTGAAGTGAGTGATGCTGAGGACATTTGAAATATACCCTCACAGCTCTAAATCACATATAAAACACACCGATATACACACTTACGCACGCGCACACACACGCACAAACTCACACACGCACACACGCACAACTCAAACCCCATGCACACACACAGGGGTCTTGTCAGGTCATTCTCCTGTAGCTCGTCTCCCCCCTCCTTACGTGATTAGCTGTGTCCAGTATTAGGCACCTCGCAGGAGAAGGGCTTGAGGGCCTTGCCTGAGCTGCCAATTATCACCAAACTACTAGGCTAATTAAGGTTTTGATTAGGTTCCTGAGGAAATGCAGAAGTGGGGGGTGGGAGGGGTCTCCCTCGGATCACACGGTGTCTGTCAGAAGCAGGTTGTTATGAACCTTTGACCCCCCCCAGACTCTGACTATAAGGGAAAGAAAGTTAGCACACATAGACTGGGGAAAAATACAAGACCGGTTAACGTCGTCCATGCAGCGAACGTTCCAGCCCGTGTAACGTGACAGAGACAGAAATGGCCCTGTCATGGTCTAGAAATGTAAATTAAAGGATATTACCAAGAGGACGACATATTGGAGAGACAGACAACACCATTTCTTGTGCAGTTCAGGCCCGGAACAACCAGGGGACAGAAGGGGACTTGAGCTCCATCAGTTTGTTAGTAAAAAGGTTGAACTTATTGATTGAGTGACAGGTTGGCGCAAAATCTGTATCTGCCCTACGCTGTCAGCACAATGGACAGAGCGTGGCCTGATGTGTGTAGGGGGCTCTGGAGAGCCACTGGGGCCATTAGGAAGGACTCCTTTGGATTTTCATAAAAAGGGAGAGAAGAAATGCTTCTCATCTGTGGTAGGCTAAGTGAATAACGTGATACGCCTTAAGTATTTTATTTTAATTTATAACGGCTGGGCCAAGGTTAACGTTGAAGCTGCTTCACCCAACTCGGCCTCATGCCCCACCACTACAACGTTTAGTTAGCTTCTTTGCTAGCTTTAAAAAGCGTTAGTGTTATTAGCCTTAGCCTATTTAGCTAGCTGTAACCAGTTTATCTGCCGCTGCCACAATGGATTTGAGAGTTCCCAGACAAAGCCAAATAGAAGGGACACCTGTGTCAGCATTGTGAAGTTCCACTCTGACATCCAATGCAATACTTCTGTACAACACGGACGTACAACATGAGGCTCCATGGCTGCTGAGGGTGGTGATGGACGCCTGATTTTAGTTTACAGCCACCATGACGCACAGAATCCTCATTATTCTCCATCCTCCAAACAAATGACTGCAGGCAAAAGCAACAGATCTTTACGCTGGAGTCAAAGTGGTCCACAGTGCGTTGGAGTGCATCGAGAAGCTGAGGAGTGAAAGCAAGATCGAAGCCATTTGGGCACAGTACAGTGCCAATGTCAATGACGCACCACCAGTTCCAAGCAAACGATGACGTTGTGTAAGTACAAATCTCCAGCAATACTTGGTGGACAGTACAGTAGGCCAGCAGAACAGAGGAGAAGAGACTCAGTGTAAAATAGTGTTCTTCAACACGTTGGATGCTGTCATTGGTTAAATTTCAGAACGATTCAGCGAAGGTAACAAACAACTGGTGGAGGCCCTGTGAAAAAGGTGAAACCACTGCTGGATCTAAGCAAAACAGATTGGGTAGAGTTTAGCGTCACGCTTCAGTTTTTGAAGACTGAAATTGCACGCTCTGGAACCAACGAGGGCAAAATGGACCCCACTTGATATCTCTCTGGGCCTCTGTCTACTATGCCGACCGTGGTTACGGGACTGAAACCGTGGTTACGTGGTTACGGGACTGAAACATGGACTGACTTTTTGGAGCGTCCACAGCTACATGAGAGCACTCGTTTTCCACTTTGACACAAGTGTTCAGTCAGCACAGAAGAAGCACGCTACACCTGAGGAAAGCTCAACTCATCCCACTGGTATTTGAGGGGGATCTTACAAGAGGATTTCAGAGAGAATGGAATGATTGATAACTCAGGACGTTCCACAGAGCATCAGTGAGGCTGCAACTCTTCTGAAAAGGAAAGAAACAATCTAGCTGTTTGGTTTTGATCAAAATATTGGTGGTATAGCAAGTGGCGTCATTTCAGCAAAAAGCTACACTATGAAATGACTTCCTTAGCCAGCCTAGGTTTTCAATGGCCTTACTTTAGTAAGGCCCATGGTGCACAATGGACATTTCGCACCAACCTGTCACTTCTTGGCAGTGGTGGAAAAAGTGTCCAATTGTCAAACTTGATTAAAAGTAAAGATTAGTCACCCAGTAGACTAACAGTCTAAAAGTATTTGGTTTTAAATATACTTAAGTATCAAAAGTAAATGTATTTTCTAAAATTGACTTAAGTATCAAAAGTAAAAGTATAAATAATTTAAAATGACTTATATTAACGAAGCAAATCAGACGGCACAAGTTTTCTGGTTTAAAATAAAATAATTTACGGATAGCCAGAGACACACTCCAACACACAAAAAGCATTTGTGTTGATTGAGTCCGCCAGATTACAGGCAGTTGAGATGACCAGGGATGTTCTCTTGATAAGTGTGGGAATTTGACAATTGTCCTGTCCTGTTAAGCATTCAAAATGTAATGAGTACTTATGGGTGTCATGTAATAAGTATGGAGTAAAAAGTACATTATTTTCTTCAGGAATCTAGTAAAGTAAAAGTAAATGTTGTCAGAATAATAAATAGTCAAATAAAGTACAGTTACCCCCCAAAAACGACTAAAGTAGTACGTTAAAATATTTTTACTTAAGTACTTTACACCGTTGCTTCTTGGTCAAAGCACTCAGTGGTCTCTGCATTTTAACTTTTATGCTCATTGTGGTACAGCATGAAATAAGCATAAATCACTATAAATCCAATGTAAGAACCCAAATGATGCCCATGGGTATAGCTACATATTGGAACGTTTCATCACACAAATAGATACGTTCTATTACATTTTAATTACAAGCCTATTGTTCTATTGTGGCTGTAAAAAGAACTGTACGTCTTGGAAACTTGTTTATGGTAGGCCGGCATTGCTTAATAGATTACGTGGGTCGAAGTGTATTGTGCCACAGAAGTGTATTGTGACACGGAAGTGTATTGTGACACGGAAGTGTATTGTGACACAGAAGTGTATTGTGACACGGAAGTGTATGTGACACGGAAGTGTATTGTGCACACAGAAGTGTATTGTGCCACAGAATGTATTGTGACACGGAAGTGTATTGTGACACGGAGAGTGTATTGTGACACAGAAGTGTATGTGACACGGAAGTGTATTGTGACACGGAAGTGTATTGTGACACAGAAGTGTATTGTGCCACAGAAGTGTTATGTGGACACGGAAGTGTATTGTGAGACAGAAGTTATTGTGAACAGAATTGTATTGTGACACGGAAGTGTATTGTGACACGGAAGTGTATTGTGACACGGAAGTGTATTGTGACACGGAAGTGTATTGTGACACAGAAGTGTATTGTGCCACAGAAGTGTATTGTGCCACAGAAGTGTATTGTGCCACAGAAGTGTATTGTGACACGGAAGTGTATTGTGACACGGAAGTGTATTGTGACACGGAAGTGTATGTTGACACGGAAGTGTATTGTGACACGGAAGTGTATTGTGACACAGAAGTGTATTGTGCACAGAAGTGTATTGTGACACAGAAGTGTATTGGACACGAAGTGTATTGTGACACAGAAGTGTATTGTGACACGGAAGTGTATTGTGACACAGGAAGTGTATTGTGACACGGAAGTGTATTGTGACACGGAAGTGTATTGTGACACGGAAGTGTATTGTGACACAGAAGTGTATTGGACACGGAAGTGTATTGTGACACAGAAGTGTATTGTGCCACAGATGTTGCACGGAAGTGTATTGTGACACAGAAGTGTATGTGACACAGACGTGTATTGTGACACGGAAGTGTATTGTGACACGGAAGTGTATTGTGACACAGAAGTGTATTGTGACACGGAAGTGTATTGTGACACGGACGTGTTATGTGACACAGAAGTGTATTGTGACACGGAAGTGTATTGTGACACGGAAGTGTATTGTGAACAGGAGTGTATTGTGACACAGAAGTGTATTGTGCCACAGAAGTGTATTGTGCCACGGAAGTGTATTGTGACACGGAAGTGTATTGTGACACAGAAGTGTATTGTGACACGGAAGTGTATGGTGACAGGAAGTGTATGTGACACGGAAGTGTATTGTGACACGGAAGTGTATTGTGACACAGAAGTGTATTGTGACCAGAATGTATTGTGACACAAAGTGTATGGACACAGAAGTGTATTGTGACACAGAAGTGTATTGTGACACGGAAGTGTATTGTGACAGGAAGTGTATTGTGACACGGAAGTGTATTGTGACACGGAGTGTTACGAAGTGTATTGTGACACAGAAGTGTATTGTGACACGGAAGTGTATTGTGACACAGAAGTGTATTGTGCCAAGAAGTGTATTGTGCCACGGAAGTGTATTGTGACACAGAAGTGTATTGTGACACAGAAGTGTATTGTGACACGGAAGTGTATTGTGACACGGAAGTGTATTGTGACAGAAGTGTATTGTGACACGGAAGTGTATTGTGACACGGAAGTGTATTGTGACACAGAAGTGTATTGTGACACGGAAGTGTATTGTGACAACGGAAGTGTATTGTGACACAGAAGTGTATTGTGAACAGAAGTGTATTGTGCCACAGAAGTGTATTGTGCCACGGAAGTGTATTGTGACACGGAAGTGTATTGTGACACAGAAGTGTATTGTGACACGGAAGTGTATTGTGACAGAAGTGTATTGTGACACAGAAGTGTATTGTGACACAGAGTGTATTGTGACACAGAAGTGTATTGGACACAGATGTGTATTGTGAACGGAAGTGTATTGTGACACGGAAGTGTATTGTGACACGGCAGTGTATTGTGACGAGTGTATTGTGACACGGAAGTGTATTGTGACACAGAAGTGTATTGTGACACAGAAGTGTATTGTGACACAGAAGTGCATTGTGCCACAGAAGTGTATTGTGACACGGAAGTGTATTGTGACACGGAAGTGTATTGTGACACAGAAGTGTATGTGAACAGCAGTGATTGTGACACAGAAGTGTATTGTGACACAGAAGTGTATTGTGACACAGAAGTGTATTGTGACACAAAGTGTATTGTGACACAGAAGTGTATTGTGACACAGAAGTGTATGTGTGACACAGAACTGTATTGTGACACAGAACTGTATTGTGCCATGTTCGAAGCAGGCCTACAGGCCAATTTGTTTGGCAATACAACTGTTTAAGGCTGCATTTCACTGTAGTAGGCTGTATGCTGCTTCTCACTGTAGTAGGCTGAATCTCACTGTAATAGGATGTAGGCTGTAGGCTACATCTCACTGAACTTGGCTGTAGGCTGTAGGATCCATCTCACTGTAGTAGGCTTTAGGCTGCATCTCACTGTAGTAGGCTCCAGGCTGCATCTCACTGTAGTAGACTTTGGCTGCAGCTGTATCTCACTGCTCACTGTAGTAGACTGTAGGCTGTAGACGGCATCTCACTGTAGTAGGCTGTAGGCTGTAGGATCCATCTCATTGTAGTAGGCTGTAGCTGCATCTCACTGTAGTAGACTTTGTAGGCTGTATCTCACTGCTCACTGTAGTAGGCTGTAGCTGTAGGCTGCACTCACTGTAGTAGGCTGTAGGCTGCATCTCACTGTAGTAGGCTTCAGGCTGCATCTCACTGTAGTAGACTTTAGGCTGTAGGCTGCATCTCACTGTAGTAGACTGTAGGCTGCATCTAACTGTAGTAGGCTGCAGGCTGTATATCACTGTAGTAGGCAGTAGGCTGCATCTCACTGTAGTAGGCTGTAGGCTGCATCTCACTGTAGTAGGCTGCAGGCTGTATATCACTGTAGTAGACTGTGGGCTGCAGGCTGTATCTCACTGTAGTAGGCAGTAGGCTGCATCTCACTGTAGTAGGCTGTAGCCTGTATCTCACTGTAGTAGGCTGTAGGAGACATCTCACTGTAGTAGGCAGTAGGCTGCATCTCACTGTAGTAGGCTGTAGGCTGCAGGCTGCATCTCACTGTAGTAGGCTGTAGACTGCATTCTACTGTAGTAGACTGTAGGCTGCAGGCTGCATCTCACTGTAGTAGGCTGTAGGCTGTATCTCACTGTAGTAGGCTGTAGGCTGTAGACTGCATCTCACTGTAGTAGGCTGTAGACTGTATCTCATTGTAGTAGGCTGTAGGCTGTAGGATCCATCTCACTGTAGTAGGCTGTAAGCTGTAGCCTGTATCTCACTGTAGTAGGTGTAGGCTGCATCTCACTGTAGTAGGCTGTAGGATCCATCTCACTGTAGTAGGCTGTAGTGTATTCATTGTAGTAGGCTGCAGGTTGTATATCACTGTAGTAGACTGTAGACTGTATATCACTGTAGTAGACTGTAGGCTGCAGGCTGTATCTCACTGTAGTAGGCTGTAGACTGATTCACTGTAGTAGGCTGTAGACTGTATATCACTGTAGTAGACTGTAGGCTGCAGGCTGTATCTCACTGTAGTAGGCTGTAGGCTGTATATCACTGTAGTAGACTGTAGGCTGCAGGCTGTATCTCACTGTAGTAGGCTGTAGACTGTATCTCACTGTAGTAGACTGTAGACTGTATATCACTGTAGTAGACTGTAGGCTGCAGGCTGTATCTCACTGTAGTAGGCTGTAGGCTGTATCTCACTGTAGTAGGCTGTAGACTGTATATCACTGTAGTAGACTGTAGGCTGCAGGCTGTATCTCACTATAGTAGGCTGCAGGCTGTATCTCACTATAGTGCAGTAGGCTGCATCTCACTGTAGTAGGCAGTAGATGTATATTACTGTAGTAGACTGTAGGCTGCAGGCTGTATCTCACTGTAGTAGGTTGTAGCCTGTATCTCATGTAGTAGGCTGTAGCTGTATCTCACTGTAGTAGGCTGTAGACTGTATTCACTGTAGTAGACTGTAGGCTGCAGGCTGTATCTCACTAAGTAGGCTGCAGGCTGTATCTCACTGTAGTAGGCTGTAGGCTGTATCTCACTGTAGTAGGCTTGTAGACTGTATATCACTGTAGTAGACTGTAGGCTGCAGGCTGTATCTCACTATAGTAGGCTGCAGGCTATCTCACTATAGTAGGTGCAGGCTGTATACTATAGTAGGCAGTAGGTGCATCTCACTGTAGTAGGCTGTAGACTGTATATCACTGTAGTAGACTGTAGGCTGCAGGCTGTATCTCACTGTAGTAGGCAGTAGGCTGCATCTCATGTAGTGCTGTAGGCTGTATCTACTGTAGTAGGCTGTAGACTGTATATCACTGTAGTAGACTGTAGCTGCAGGCTGTA
The DNA here is from genome assembly GCF_002910315.2 of Salvelinus sp. IW2-2015. Taxonomy (NCBI): domain Eukaryota; kingdom Metazoa; phylum Chordata; class Actinopteri; order Salmoniformes; family Salmonidae; genus Salvelinus; species Salvelinus sp. IW2-2015. Next base: position 156,594 of record NW_019943063.1, on the reverse strand, counting down.
TCTCACTGTAGTAGGCAGTAGGCTGCATCTCACTGTAGTAGGCTGTAGGCTGTATCTCACTGTAGTAGGCTGTAGACTGTATATCACTGTAGTAGACTGTAGGCTGAGGCTGTATCTCACTGTAGTAGGCTGTAGGTTGTATCTCACTGTAGTAGGCTATAGACTGTATATCACTGTAGTAGGCTGCAGGCTGTATCTCACTGTAGTAGGCAGTAGGCTGCATCTCACTGTAGTAGGCTGTAGACTGTATAATCACTGTAGTGAGGCTGCAGGCTGGTATCTCACTGTAGTAGGCTGTAGACTGTATATCACTGTAGTAGACTGTAGGCTGCAGGCTGTATCTCACTGTAGTAGGCAGTAGACTGTATCTCACTGTAGTAGGCTGTAGACTGCATCTCACTGTAGTAGGCTGTAGGCTGCATCTCACTGTAGTAGGCTTCAGGCTGTATCTCACTGTAGTAGGCTGTAGGCTGTAGACTGTATCTCACTGTAGTAGGCTGTAGGCTTTAGGTTGCATCTCACTGTAGTAGGCTGTAGGCTGTAGGATCCATCTCATTGTAGTAGACTGTAGACTGCATCTCGCTGTTGTAGGCTGTCGGATGAATCTCACTGTGGTAGACTGTAGGCTGCGTCTCACTGTAATAGGCTGTAGGATGTAGGATATGTATTGGTTATTTGGATCTTCATTCACTTATTGTTTACTGTGTTTTTTTACTGTTAATGTAACTATCCTACATATAGAGTGTGTCATTCGTTTATCGTTTTCATGTTTTGTTTACTAGGACTACTTGGTTCCGCTGTTTTGTCCTCTTCACATTGATTGATTCGCAGTTTTCGATATTTTAAGTCAAACTACTCCTATTCAGAATTTACTTTGGATATGAATATCTAGGCTTCTATGTTCAGCATTTAGTTTGCATTATTTTGGTAAGACAGCTGTGTGTACGGTTGCAACCACATACAGTAAGTGGTCTGTTTTCGTTAGGTGAATGACTATCTTGTTGCCTATATTCATTACCAAAACGGCCTTGCTTTAGTGTGTAGGGTGCTGTCCATTATCCTGTACAACCCAGTGCAGACAGGCTACAGGCTACATACAACCTGTCACTTCCATTCAGTCAATGGTCTCAGAGACTCTTTGAACTTTATGTTTATTTTGGTATGTCGTGATAAAAGGATAATTCAATACAATTCCAATGCAAGAACTCCCCAAAATTGTGCCCCCTCACCGATTTCAACTGCCCCCTTAGTGAATTAACCCCTCACCGATTTGCCCCCTTAGTGAATTGCCACCGGTTCTGGTGCTGTTTCATTTTGAGCTCTTGAAAAGTTTTCTTCTTTGTGAGTTTCTCCCACTGTTCTACTGGGTTATATTTTCTGCTGTGTGTGTCTGAAACCACCGAGCCCTCTGGGAGCTGAGTTGCAGGTACATAACCAGGACGGAATGTCCTCCTTACGGGGAACAGACCAGCCTGTTCCACGGTTCGACTGGAGCTACGGGTGTTACAACCCTGGCTGTGCGTCCTCCTCTCCCCTGACATACTGTACCTTACCCTGGCGAGGTGCTCATTACTTATTCATCAGTTGGTTGAGAATGCAATATTATATTAATAAGCTACCTTTTCGTGGCCAACTAACGTATGCATGAGTCGGCGCTGTCTTGTGTTTTTCAAAACAGAAAGCGGATGAGAGCAGTCAGGTGGAAGGGAAGATGGCGGACAACGACAGGGCAGGAAAAACGTTCTGACGGCCGGGGAGAAATCACTGGGAGCCTGCAGCCGCGACTTTAATTCAATTTAATATACTGTAGTGAACTCCAGAGCAGGGAAGCGAATCATGGTCGGTGGCGTGAAAAGCAAACTCCCAACGTATCGTGCTAATAAGTTTAACCCACTTAGTGGGAATTGTAACACGGCTAGGATCGGTACACTATATTGTGCTAGAAGTTGCTGTGTTAATTGTCTGTTAATAGCTTTTAACTAAGCTAAAAGATTGAAGTTGCATTCAAACGCCTGACCTCTGTATTAGAAGGTGGGTTTAATCTAATTTGAGCAGAGTTTACATTTAGCAACACAGTCCAGTACTCCTGTTAATGCCTTTCACTTCGTATCTCTGAGTTTTGCTTTGTGAGTGATGCGACTGGAGTGTGAAGGCAATATAACATTATTTTCAGGTTTACCTTTTGTACTTGCCCATTCTGGCTGACTCTGCCTTTCCCTGTTTTAGAAGATTACGATGTGCCGGTTTTCTCCCCAAAGAAACACAGACAATCTCTCTCTCTCCCCCACCCATGAGCCTCCCAGTGCTAGACATCAGCAATTCTCAGGCTGATCCCTCCCCCCTCCTTTGCCTCCCTCCCTTTCTCCTCTGCTCTCCCATCATCTCACTGCTCTACTTTTGTCAAGGGGGGTTATGAGATGAAGTTGTTGGCAAGGGGGTTAAGAGGTGAAGCTGTTGGCTAAGGGGTTAAGAGGTGAAGCTGTTGGCTAAGGGGTTAAGAGGTGAAGCTGTTGGCTAAGGGGTTAAGAGTTGAAGCTGTTGGCTAAGGGGTTAAGAGTTGAAGCTGTTGGCTAAGGGGTTAAGAGTTGAAGCTGTTGGCTAAGGGGTTAAGAGGTGAAGCTGTTGGCTAAGGGGTTAAGAGGTGAAGCTGTTGGCTAGGGGGTTAACAGATGAAGCTGTTGGATAGGGCGTTGAGGGATGCAGGTTTTGTCTCGGGGTTAAGGGGTGAAGCTGTTGGCTAGGTTGTTGAGGGGTGCAGGTTTTGTCTAGGGGTAAAGAGATGAAGCTGTTGGCTAGGGTGGTGAGGGATGTAGGTTATGTCTAGGGTTTAAAGATGAAGCTGTTGGCTAGGGTGGTGAGGGATGTAGGTTATGTCTAGGGTTTAAGAGATGAAGCTGTTGGCTAAGGGGTGAGGGATGTAGGTTTTGTCTAGGGTTTAAGAGATGAAGCTGTTGGCTAGGGCATTGAGGGATGCAGGTTTTGTCTCGGGGTTAGGGGTGAAGCTGTTGGCTAGGGCGTTGAGGGATGCAGGTTTTGTCTCGGGGTTAAGGGGTGAAGCTGTTGGCTAGGGTGGTGAGGGATGCAGGTTTTGTCTCGGGGTTAAGGGGTGAAGCTGTTGGCTAGGGTGGTGAGGGATGTAGGTTTTGTCTAGGGTTTAAGAGATGAAGCTGTTGGCTAGGGCATTGAGGGATGTAGGTTTTGTCTCGGGGTTAAGGGGTGAAGCTGTTGGCTAGGGTGTAGATGGATGCAGGTTTTGTCTCGGGGTTAAGCGGTGAAGCTTTTTCTTGTGATCTTAATGCAATATGTTATCCTAAGTATTTTGTCTTTAAGTCATCACTTTTGTGCGACGTGTCTGTTTTCTTTGTCCCTCATCCTTCTCTTCTCTACTTGGCATTTCTATTGGTCGTTCTACTGACACATCCATTCATTAATGTCAATCGGCTGTTTAAAAACTCAAAAGAGTTGATTGTCGGGTAGGAAAGAAAAACGGAAAAGAATGCAAATTTCAGATTGTGTTTGTTGATATCAGAATCATATGTGTAAACAGGGTTTTCTTAATGCATTTGTTAGCATTGACCTTGTTCCTGCTACCTACACATGTTGTGTTCTCATGGAGGAAACGTGGGCTTTATACACATCTCCAATGACCTTTTTTTCTTGTTTTTCGATTATCACATAACAGCTATGAATGTTTGAACAAAGATCATATTTGAACAAGTAATATGGCTACTTTAAATCATATTTAAATGCTATCATGTGACATATACTGAGTTTATAAAACATTATGAACACCTTCCTAATATTGAGTTGCCCACCTTTTGCCCTCAGAGTAGCATCAATTCGTCGGGGTATGGACTTTACAAGGTGTCGAAAGCGTTCCACAGGGATGCTGGTCCATGTTGACGCCAATGTTTCCCACAGTTGTCAGGTTGGCTGAATGTCCTTCGAGAGGTGGTTCATTCTTGATAGACATGGGAAAATGTTGATGAGGAAAAATCCAGCAGCATTGCAGTTCTTGACACACTCAAACCAGTGAGCCTGGCCATCTATTGCCATAACCCTTTCAAAAGCACGGACATATTTTATCTCGCTGATTCAGCCTCTGAATGGCACACATACACAATACGTCTCATTGTCACAAGGCTTAAAAATCCTTCATTGAACCTGTCTCCTCCGCTTCATCTACAATGACTGACGTGGATTTAGCAAGTTACATCAACAAGGGATCATAGCTTTCACCTGGATTCACCTGGTCAGTCTGTGTCATGGAAAGAGCAGGTGTTCTTAATGTGTTGTACTATATAAAAAAATAGTTTATTGGAGGTTGTGGAAATAAAAGCTCCTGGACAATAGGTGAAGATATATGGCAATATAAATACTAGCTTTAAACCTGGAGGTATAGGATTACTACTAACCTGGAAGTATAGGATTACTACTAACCTGGAGGTATAGGATTACTACTAACCTGGAGGTATAGGATTATTATAGATTATAACCTGGAGTATAGGATTATACATACACTGAGGTATAGGATTCACTTGACTAACTGGATGTATAGGTTACTCTATAAACCTGTTAGGCTCACAATTAGACGTGGTCGGATTTCTAAGAGCTATCTCATATAGGATTACTACTAACCTGGAGGTTAAGGATACTACTACTGGAGTATAGGATACTACTACTAACCGGGTATGATTACTACCTAACCTGGAAGTATATGGATTACTACTAACCTGGAGATTAATCCTATCTAGCTCAACCTGAGTATAAGATTACTCTAATGATTGGAGTTTTAGGATTTACTAACCGGAGTATGGATACCTACTTACTGGTTGGCTACTCTACTAAGCTGAGGTTACTAGATCTACTGATAACTGAGTGATTATGGATCTCAACTAACTGCGAGGTAATTGAGTTGAATCGTACTACCTGGAGTATAGGATTACTACTACTGGAGGATAGGATTACTACTAACTGAGGTATAATCTACTTCTAGCTCTAACTCGGAAGTTAGTATTACGACTTACCGGGAGGTATAGGATTACCTAGTAACCTGGAGGTTAATCCTACTTCTAGCTCTAAATCTGAGTATATGGATTACTACTAACCTGAGGTTAGGATTACTACTAACTGGAGGTATACTACGACTAGCTCTAAACTGGAGGTATAATCCTATGTATCTTAAGCTGGGGTATATCCTACTTTAGCTCTAAACTGGAGAGTATAATCTACTTTTACTAGCTCAAGCTGGAGGATAGTCTCTATATCAAAGCCTGAGTGTATAGTTCCTAATACTAGCCTAAAGCTGGAGGTATAAT
>NW_019943063.1:145893-149201 GCF_002910315.2 Salvelinus sp. IW2-2015 | reverse complement strand
ATAGGATTATTACTAAACCTTGGAGGTATAGTGATTACTGAACTAACCTGGAGGTATAGGATTTATATGAATGCATAACTAACTACCTGGAGGTATAGGATTACTACTAACCTGGATGTTATAGGATTACTACGTTAACGAACTGGCAGCGTATAGGATTACTACTAACCTGGAGGATATAGGATTACTGTACTAACCTGGAGTATAGGATATCTACTAACCTGGAGGTATAGGGGTTACTGACTAACCTGGATAGGCTATAGGAGTTTACGTACTAACCTGGGGTATAGGATACTACTAACCTGGAGGTATAGGATTATCTACTACCTTGGAGGTATAGGATTACTACTAACCTGGAGGTATAGGATTACTACTAACCTGGAGTAGTATAGGATTGATCTACTAACCCTGGAGGTAGATGGAGTACTACTTAACCTGGAGGTATAGGATTACTACTAACCTGGATATAGTGGATTACTACTAACCTGGATGGTATAGGATTACTGACTACCTGAGGATTCTTCTCTCTTCCTACTACTAGCTCTAAACCTGGAGGTATAATCCTACTTCTAGCTCTAAAGCTGGAGGTATAGTCCTACTACTAGCTCTAAAGCTGGAGGTATAATCCTACTTCTAGCTCTAACGCTGGAGGTATAGTCCTACTACTAGCTCTAAAGCTGGAGGTATAGTCCTACTACTAGCTCTAAAGCTGGAGGTGTAATCCTACTACTAGCTCTAAAACTGGAGTTATAATCCTACTACTAGCTTTAAAGCTGGAGGTATAATCCTACTACTAGCTCTAAATCTGGATGTATAATCCTACTACTAGCTCTAAAACTGGAGGTATAATCCTACAACTAGCTCTAAATCTGGAGGTATAATCCTACTACTAGCTCTAAAGCTGGAGGTACATGGTTCTCAATCTCCCTATTCTTCTTGAAACAGAAACTATAATTGTGAGGATCCTGTCAAGCAGAAAATAAGTCTGTCTTTGTAATTATACGCTTTGCCCCTCTTTCTCCTCTACCAACAACAAAAGGCCAACAGACCTACAAAGACAGTCTGAGTTAGAGAATGGCTGTGGCCACAAAACCAATTCTATTGTTTTTGGCAAGGATATAGATTTCACATTTTCTTCACATAGAATGAGCTACTATTACATCTGCCTACCACAGCTATGCATAATCATGCTTATTGTTCATCTGATTATACAACATGCTTGAACGCTTCATTGTATGTGTCATTTTGAATCATGAATAATGCTATGCATGTTTTTGCTTGTCCTTGCGGCCTGTACGTTTTCCGCATGTTCACATTATAACAAGACTGATGTACCTGCGGTGAGTCTGTGGCATTTCGTTAGCTAATCAACGCCCTCCTTTGATCTCAGCTAATGATGCAGTGGTGAGCAGACGAGCTCTGCCTAGCTGTGCCCAGTGTTTTGATCTGTATATAACGTTTTGTCACCGACCCCAATAGTAACACTGGCAACAACAAGGTGCGGGTCCTCTTGGGGTTTTCGTCAGGCACTAACAGGGCCCACCGCGGAACCCTCATGCATTATGACACCTTAAGTATGGTGCATCAATACCTGCATGTCATTGGATGATGATGAGGGTGAGTGGCAGGATTCCATGGGAAGTGATTTGAACGGAAGTTATAGGATGTGAAAGGCACAACTAGTGTTTTATTTTGTTTTTTTCTCCCCTGAAGCAGCGAGAAATAAATTGGTAATGTAGGTAACCAGCATGCACGCGCTGTTGACAACATGTTGGTCGTTATTATCCTCTATCCAGATCAAAACGTGGCGCTGTTTTTATCAGTGGTACATCATTTGTCAACCACTTCCCCTGTCAAATCTATTGACAACTGGATCATCAGCTAATCTCTTGGCAAGTGGATAGTCATTCATTTTATACAGGGCTAGGTGGAATGGTACCCCAGCCGACACGCATTTTCCTGACAAGTAATGGATTCAACCTGTTTTAGTGTCAAAGAGGAGAAAATGAAAATGGAAAAAAGAGACTCAGGTGAGAAAAGACTGGAAACAGAAATAGAGGGAATGGGAAGTGCATTCTTATTTAAACAATAAGCAGAGAGAATACGATATAGAGATGGAGAGCGAGAGAGAGAGGTAGAGGGGGGAGTGTGAAAGAAAGAGAGAGAGAGGGCAGGGAAAATGAAAAAGAGAGAGAGAGAGGGCAGGGAAAATGAGAGAGAGAGAGTGAGAGGTAGAGGGAGGGAGAGTGTGAGAGAAAGAGAGAGTGAGGTGGGGAGAACGAGAGAGAGATGGATGGATGTATGAAGAGAGAGAGAGAGAGAGAGAGGGAGAAAGGGTGGGAGACAGAGAGATATGGTATATTGCCTCGGAGCAGGAAGTGTATATGGGTCAGCACAGTGCATCCTCAGCATTTTCTTCCTCTCAGGAGAGCCAACCAACACACTGCATTATTAAGAATTCTACTACTACTACATTATTTCAGGTTTACCTTTCTACTTGCCTAATCTGGCTGACTCTGCCTTTCCCTGTTTTAAAAGATTACGACGTGCCTGTTTTCTGCCTAAAGAAACCCAGACAATATATCTCTTTCAATGCACTTCTATCTCTATCTCTAGCTCTCTCTCTCTGTCTCTCTCTCTCTCTCTGTCTCTCTCTCTCTCTCTGTCCCTCTCTCTCTCTCTCTCAATTCAATTCAATTCAATTCAAGGGGCTTTATTGGCATGGGAAACATGTGTTAACATTGCCAAAGCAAGTGAGGTAGATAWTATACAAAAGTGAAATAAACAATACAAATTAAKYGTAAACATTACACATACAGAAGTTTCAAAACAAAAAAGACATTACAAATGTCATATTATATATATACAGTGTTGTAACAATGTACAAATGGTTAAAGCACACAAGTTAAAATAAATAAGCATAAATATGGGTTGTTGTATTTACAATGGTGTTTGTTCTTCACTGGTTGCCCTTTTCTTGTGGCAACAGGTCACAATCTTGCTGCTGTGATGGCACACTGTGGAATTTCACCCAGTAGATATGGGAGTTATCAAAATTGGATTTGTTTTCAAATTCTTGTGGATCTGTGTAATCTGAGGGAAATATGTCTCTCTAATATGGTCATACATTGGGCAGGAGGTTAGGAAGTGCAGCTCAGTTTCCACCTCATTTTGTGGGCAGTGAGCACATAGCCTGTCTTCTCTTGAGAGCCATGTCTGCCTACGGCGGCCTTTCTCAATAGCAAGGCTATGCTCACTGAGTCTGTACATAGTCAAAGCTTTCCTTAAGTTTGGGTCAGTCACAGTGG
>NW_019943063.1:127575-145018 GCF_002910315.2 Salvelinus sp. IW2-2015 | reverse complement strand
GGATGGAAACAGATGAATTGTGCCGATGGTGTATATTGTACTTGGGTGGAAATGGATTGTTGGAGATTGTGTGAGCAGCAATTGTTTTTTAGAAGAGGGTGTTAGTTAATGAGATGATCTTCTCTCTCTCTCTCTCTCTCTCTCTCTCTCTCTCTCTCTCAATTCAATTCAATTCAATTCAAGGGGCGATTTATTGGCATGGGTAACATATGTTAACATTGCCAAAGCAAGTGAGGTAGATAATGTACAAAAGTGAAATAAACAGTAGACAGTAAACATACAGAAGTTTCAAAAGAATAAAGACATTACAAATGTCATATTATGTACATATACAGTGTTGTAAGGATGTACAAATGGTTAGAGTACAAATGGGAAAATAAATAAGCATAAATATGGGTTGTATTTACAATGGTGTTTGTTCTTCACTGGTTGACCTTTTCTTGTGGCAACAGGTCACAAATCTTGCTGCGGTGATGGCACACTGTGGTATTTCACCCAATAGATATGGGAGTTTATCAAAATCGGGCTATGTTTTCGAATTCTTTGTGGATCTGTGTAATGTGAGGGAAATATGTGCCTCTAATATGGTCATAATTGGGCAGAAGGTTAGGAAGTGTAGCTCAGTTTCCACCTCATTTTGTGGGCAGTGTACACATAGCCTGTCTTCTCTTGAGAGCCAGGTCTGCCTATGGCAGCCTTTCTCATTAGCAAGGCTATGCTCACTCAGTCTGTACATAGTCAAAGCTTTCCTTAAGTTTGGGTCAGTCACAGTGGTCAGGTATTCTGCCACTGTGTACTCTCTGTTACGGGCCAAATAGCATTCTAGTTTGCTCAGTTTTTTTGTTAATTCTTTCCAATGTGTCAAGTAATTGTCTTTTGGTTTTCTCATGATTTGGTTGGGTCTAATTGTGTTGCCGTCCTGGGGCTCTGTGGGGTGTGTTTGTGAACAGAGCCCCAGGACCAGCATGCTTAGGGGACTCTTCTCCAGGTTCATCTCTCTGTAGGTGATGGCTTTGTTATGGAAGGTTTGGGAATCGCTTCCTTTTCGGTGGTTGTAGAATTTAACGGCTTATTTCTGGATTTTGATAATTAGTGGGTATCGGACTAATTCTGCTCTGCATGCATTATTTGGTGTTCTATGTTGTAAACTGAGATATTTTTGCAGAATTCTGCATGCAGAGTCTCAATTTGGTGTTTGTCCCATTTTGTGAATTCTTGGTTGGTGAGCTGACCCCACACCTCACAACCATAAAGGGCAATGGGTTCTATAACTGATTCAAGTATGTTTTTAGCCAGATCCTAATTGGTATGTTGAATTGTATGTTCCTTTTGATGGCATAGAATGCCCTTCTTGCCTTGTCTCTCAGATCGTTCACAGCTTTGTGGAAGTTACCTGTGGCGCTGATGTTTAGGCCAAGGTATGTAAAGTTTTTGGTGTGCTCTAGGGCAATGGTGTCTAGATGGAATTTGTATTTGTGGTCCTGGCGACTGGAACTTTTTTGGAACACCATTATTTTGGTCTTACTGATATTTACTGTCAGGGCCCAGGTCTGGCAGAATCTGTGCAGAAGATATAGGTGCTGCTGTAGGCCCTCCTTGGTTGGTMACAGAAGCACCAGATCATCAGCAAACAGTAGACATTTGACTTCAGATTCTAGTAGGGTGAGGCCGGGTGCTGCAGACTTTTCTAGTGACCAACCAATTCGTTGATATATATGTTGAAGAGGGTGGGGCTTAAGCTGCATCCTTGTCTCACCACACGGCCCTGTGGAAGAATTGTGTGTGTTTTTGCCTATTTTAACCGCACACTTGTTTTTTGTGTACATAGGTTTTATAATGTCGTATGTTTAACCCCCAACACCACTTTCCATCAWTTTGTATAGCAGACCCTCATGCCAAATTGAGTCAAAGGCTTTTTTGAAATCAACAAAGCATGAGAAGACTGCCTTTGTTTTGGTTTGTTTGTTTGTCAATTAGGGTGTGCAGGGTGAATACATGGTCTGTTGTACGGTAATTTGGTAAACAGCCAATTTTACTTTTCTCAGTACATTGTTTTCACTGAGGAAATGTACGAGTCTGCTGTTAATGATAATGCAGAGGATTTTCCCAAGGTTGCTGTTGACGCATATCCCACGGTAGTTATAGGGGTCAAATTTGTCTCCTCTTTTGTGGATTGGGGTGATCAGTCCTCGGTTCCAAATATTGGGGAAGATGCCAGAGCTAAGGATGATGTTAAAGAGTTTTAGTATAGCAAATTGGAATTTGTTGTCTGTATATTTGATCATTTCATTGAGAATACCATCAACACCACATGCCTTTTTGGGTTGGAGGATTTTTATTTTGTCCTGTAGCTCATTCAAGGTAATTGGAGAATCCAGTGGGTTCTGGTAGTCTTTAATAGTTGATTCTAAGATTTGTATTTGATCATGTATATATGTTTTTGCTCTTTGTTCTTTGTTATAGAGCCAAAAAGGTTGGAGAAGTGGTTTACCCATACATCTCCATTTTGGATAGATAATTCTTCGTGTTGTTTTTTGTTTAGTGTTTTGCACTTTTCCCAGAAGTGGTTAGATTCTATGGATTCTTCAATTACATTGAGCTGATTTCTGACGTGCTGTTCCTTCTTTTTCCGTAGTGTATTTCTGTATTGTTTTAGTGATTCACCATAGCGAAGGCGTAGACTCAGACTTTTTTGGTTGGTCAGGTTTCTCAATTTCTTTCTTAGATTTTTGCATTCTTCATCAAACCATTTGTCATTGTTGTTCATTTTATTCGGTTTTCTATTTGAGATTTTTAGATTTGATAGGGAAGCTGAGAGGTCAAATATACTGTTAAGATTTTCTACTGCCAAGTTTACATCTTCACTATTACAGTGGAACGTTTTACCCAGGAAATTGTCTAAAAGGGATTGATTTTGCTGTTGCCTAATTGCTTTTTTGGGTAAGGTTTCAAACTGCATATTCCTTCCATCTATAGCATTTCTTAATGTTACTCAGTTCCTTTGGCTTTGATGCCTCATGATTGAGTATTGCCTGATCAAGTAGACTGTGATTTTTGCTGTTGGTCTGATAGGGGTGTCAGTGGGCTGACTGTGAACGCTCTGAGATGTGTGTGTTGAGGATATCTCTTGCTCTCTCTCTCTCTCTATCTCTCTCTCTCTCTGCTCTTCTCTTCCTCGTCTCTCTCTCTCTCTCTCTCTCTCAGCCCAATAGATAGTGATGAACGACCCTACTGTCTCTCAGACACCAGACCTGTCCATAGAGATAAGGGTATGATAGTGTGTTCCTCTTCAACATAGAAATACCACACGCCCACCAGGTCCTTGTGCCTTGTCTTGATGACCTATCTAGTAGGGCGTGTCTATCTATGTGTCTGGCAATACTGGTGTCTGTTGATGTTTGTGTAGGTACGGTATGTGTGTGTCCGTCTGCAGGGGGGGATGTCTGCCAGCCCTTGCTGTCCCCAGGAGATGAAATATGTTATTTTTTATTTCTCTCTCTCTCTCTCTGTCTCTTCTGTCTCTGTCTCTGCACTCTGAACATGTCTGCACACTAGACTGTACTCTCTCCTCCTCCACCTCCTCCTCCTCCTCCTCCATCTCTCTCTCTCTCTGTCTCTCTCTCTGTCTCTCTCTCTGTCTCTCTCTCTGTCTCTCTGTCTCTTCTGTCTCTGTCTCTGCACTCTGAACATGTCTGCACACTAGACTGTACTCTCTCCTCCTCCTCCTCCATCTCTCCCTCTCTCTCTCTCTCTCTGTCTCTCTCTCTGTCTCTTCTGTCTCTGTCTCTGTCTCTGCACTCTGAACATGTCTGCACACTAGACTGTACTCTCTCCTCCTCCATCTCCATCTCTCTCTCGGTCTACCTCTGATCGATATACCTCCTCTCATTTCATTAGCACAGATGATGAGTTCTGTTATGCCGTGGTCTCTTTCCTTCCCAGACAAGACGATCTTATTGTAATAACGTGAATGACACCAATAAGGGTTAACTGGCAACGTTCACTCAACCACAATGCCTGAGAAAAAAAATACTGGTTGAACTAAAAATGGAGAGGTGCTCTAGGAGCACATGGGTAGGTGGGGTATTTTATTAGCATGCCTGTCTCTAAGGGTGAGTCGGTGGCAGAGGCGGATTGGCCATCTGACAATTCTGGGAAATGCCAGATGGGCTGGACCATTGTTTTGTTGAGTGGGTGGTCGAAATTGACACACACAAAGATATATGCTGTGACGAGAGAGCCACTCCCCTCTCAAGAGAAAAATGCCTTCTGATTGTATAACAGCTTTGGAAGCTTTGTCCTGTTGTTTTTCTTATTTCTCAATGTTCATCTCAGTAGAAACTATTTTGCAACCAAGATATTTTACATGGCTTCGAGATATGGAGCGATGCAGGCGAAATGCGCACCAGCTTTTGCGATAGCGTAGGCCTACAGTTCACCAGCCTTTGCGATAGCGTAGGCCTACAGGTCACCAGCCTTTGCGATAGCGTAGGCCTACAGGTCACTAGCCTTTGCGATAGCGTAGGCCTACAGGTCACCAGCCTTTGCGATAGCGTAGGCCTACAGGTCACCAGCCTTTGCGATAGCGTAGGCCTACAGGTCACCAGCCTTTGCGATAGCGTAGGACCTACAGGTCTCATGGGCAGACACGCACGGAATCTGCAGAACCCCGTCAAAAATCTAAAGCTAAAAATAAGCTGCCAACTGAGAGCAAAGTTTAATAAAATGTACCTGTTGTTGAATTTGACTTTTTTCCTCTGTTCTGATTGATTTATTTGATTCACCGAAAAGTATACCCAGAAGTTTAACCACTCCCTTCTGTGAGTGAGAGATGGAGGGTGTAAACAGCTCGGTGAGTGAGAGATGGAGGGTGCAAACAGCTCGGTGAGTGAGAGATGGAGGGTGTAAACAGCTCGGTGAGTGAGAGATGGAGGGTGTAAACAGCTCGGTGAGTGAGAGATGGAGGGTGCAAACAGCTCGGTGAGTGAATGATAGCTGTTTTAGAAGAGAAGCATCTTGCAAAAAAATGCCCAGATTAACAGCAGAGGAGCTGAGGAGTAAATAGTTGGCGACCAGATTAACAGCAGAGAAGCTGAGGAGTAAATAGTTGGCGACCAGATTAACAGCAGAGGAGCTGAGGAGTAAATGTTGGCGACCAGATTAAAAGCAGAAGAGCTGAGGAGTAAATAGTTGCGACCAAGCATACAGCAGAGGAGCTGAGGAGTAAATAGTTGGCGACCAGATTAACAGCAGAGGAGCTGAGGAGTAAATAGTTGGCGACCAGATTAACAGGAGAGGAGTAAATAGTTGGCGACCAGATTAACAGCAGAGGAGCTGACGAGTAAATAGTTGGCGACCAGAATAACAGCCAGGAACAGAGCCAGAAAGTTTCCAGCTGAACTCTATGAGGATGGAGGAGTATTTTTCTGCAAAGACTGTCAGCAGTCCATCGACTACATACAGCGTTAAAACTGCAGTGGAGCACCTGAGGTCTATTTTAGCTGAGATAATGTTAAGTACCAGACATTTTTGGTACCCTTCCCCAGATCTGTGCCTCGACACAATCCTGTCTCGGAGCTCTATGGACAATTCCTTGTACCTCATGGCTTGGTTTTTGCTCTACCATGCACTGTCAACAGTGGGACCTTATATAGGGGCTCCGGAGTTGCGCAGCGGTCTAAGGCACGGCATCTCAGTGGTAGAGGTGTCACTACAGACACCCTGGTTCGAATACAGGCTGCATCACAACCGGCTGTGATTGGGAGTCCCATAGGGCGGGCACAATTGGCCCAGCGTTGTCCTGGTTTGGCCGTGGTAGTCACTTTGGTATAAAGGGATCAGGTGACATGTGAAGGCACGGGGACGAAGACCAAACAAACACGTATACAAAACACAGTGTAGAAACCCAAACTAAAGAGTGAGGAGTAGCTCAAATAAATACACGGGGGGCATAATGATACCACACAGGTCGAAACCCGTAATCATCTGCACAATACAAATGGCACAAAAGCCAAAACAACACAGCACAGGTACTCACAGCCGACCAACGGACATTGTAACGATAATCGACAGGACAATGGTAATGGTAAACCAAGGGCACACTTATACAATTACTCATCAATGGGAATTGGGGCCAGGTGTGCGTAAGGACAGTTCCGGAGGGATCCGTGACAGGTGTAGGTGTCACGCCCTGGCCTTAGTATTCTTTGTTTTCTTTATTATTTTAGTTAGGTCAGGGTGTGACATGGGGATTGTTTGTGTTTTGTCGGTTTTGGGTGATTATATGGTAAAGGGGGTGTTGGGTGTAGTGTATGGGTTTGTGTTGAGTGCATGTGTCTAGCGTTGTCTATGTTGGTTTAGTTGTCTAGGAGAGTCTATGGTTGCCTGAATGAGTTCCCAATTAGAGACAYCWGAWWTCWGRTGTCTCTAATTGGGAACTCATTCAGGCAACCATAGACTCTCCTAGACAACTAAACCAACATAGACAACGCTAGACACATGCACTCAACACAAACCCATAACTACACCCAACACCCCCTTTACCATATAATCACCCAAAACCGACAAAACACAAACAATCCCCATGTCACACCCTGACCTAACTAAAATAATAAAGAAAACAAAGAATACTAAGGCCAGGGCGTGACAGTAGGCCGTCATTGTAAATAATATATTGTTCTTAACTGACTTGCCTAGTAAAATAAAGGTTACATATATATATATATATATATATATATATTTATATAGACAGGTGTGTGTGCCTTTCCAAATCATGTCCAATCAATTGAATTGAAAAATGTGAATACTTTCCGAATGCACTGTATTTAGTATCATTTTTTTGTTAACTGTCATTTTTTGAAAATCTATGTGTGTGAGACATTTCTGTCAGATTTATGGGCTTTCTGTCAAGTTTATGGGCTGTGTACGTGTGTCACTTAAGGATAGAGTGAGCTTAGCTTCAAAGCTTCAGATCTACTGTAGGCCTGCTATTGAACTCAACCTGAGAATTCCTAATTTACTAAATGTTACCATTATTGTTTTTTTTTGTTATTTTTTTAATTAAAAATCTGTCCAAACAAGAACACAGACCCTGGCCTTCTGTCTGTTAAAAGACCACCTCCACAAATGAGAGAAAGGAGTTCATCTTGGACTCAAGATGAACTCACAAGAACATTAATCAAAGCAGATAAACCTCTTGGAAAGGGGCCCGAGTTCTCCACATTTCTGAAGAAACACTGCAAGCAGGGAGGGTCCTACGCCATCTGCGTACTGCGTACCTGCCAGAGCACTATCAAATAAAACAAAATACTATTTTATTTCTCACATACACGTGTTTAGCAGATGTTATTGCGGGTGTAGCGAAATGCGATCCACAATATGAGCAGGACATCAAAGATGCTGTAGAGGGAAAGAAATTAAGACATTCTTGATGAGATGACATATGCATTTGGAATATGTGCATTCACCATTGTACTCCAGCCAGTAGGTCAGGGACCTGTTGTAGGAGACCAGGCTTTCTTGGATGAAGGAAACCTTACCACTGTGCCCCAAGATGTAATTTCCTGTCTCCACAACAATGGGGTTGACTAACAATGTGTGGGCTTTTGTAAGTGATTCATGTCACCTGCTTTGCCCATCTCCTGAGCCCGGTGATGGAGGTTTTTCCAGAGGTGTTTTGAGGATGTGAACAGGCTGTGTGTTCTGGTGAAGAAGGTGTTCTGTCAGGCTCCCCAGTGTCATCTGGAGCTGAGCGCATTCATACTGGATAATGGTCATTATCCTGTGTTTGCTGTGCAGACCACGTGGGGCTCCTGGATACGTGCTGTGGAGTACCTGACAGAGTACATGGATGAGGCTCACCGACTTCACTACAAACAGAAACGGCCAAGTGTGTCCAGGGCCTTCATGAGCTGCGGTGGGAACACAAGGCCCAGCTGAAGGCCCAGGCAGTGTTCATTGTGGAGCATTGTGTGGATATTGCGGCTAACCTGACAAAGCTGGAGGAGACCTCTGTGCTAACAGCCCACAACATCGCCAGCAAGCTGGAGGAGACCTCTGTGCTAACAGCCCACAACATCTACAGCAAGCAGGAGGAGACCTCTGTGCCAACAGCCCACAACATCTCCAGCAAGCTGGAGGAGACCTCTGTGCCAACAGCCCACAACATCGCCAGCAACTGAGAAGGAGACACCTCTGTGCCAACAGCCCACAACATCGCCAGCACAGCTGGAGGAGACCTCTGTGCCAACAGCCCACCAACAGCTCCAGCAAACTGCGCAGAGAGACCTCTTGCCAACAGCCCACAACATCTCCAGCAAGCTGGAGGAACCTCTGTGCCAACAGCCCACAACATTCGGCCAGCAAAGCCTGGAGGAACCTCCTGTCTCAAAGCCCCCAACATCGCCAGCAAGCTGGAAGGAGACCTCTGTGCCAACAGCCCCACAACATCTCCAGCAAGCTGGAGGACTCTGAAAATGCAGTTTGGAGTACGGCCAGAGCAGCTGGGGCCGACGACCTGCACCCTTCATACAAACGAAGCTCTGGGGCAGCTTCAGAGGAAGACAGGGCCTCTCCAGCACTGAGTTATCCAGGCTGCTGGGGCAGCTCAGGAGGAAGACAGGCTCTCCAGCACTGAGTTGATCCAGGCGCTGGGGCAGCTTCAGGAGGAAGACAGGCTCTCCAGCACTGAGTCGATCCAGGTGCCTGGGGCAGCTTCAGGAGGAAGACAGGCTCTCCAGCCACTGAGTTGATCCAGACTATGACTATTACCATTACAGCATGCTCCATCAAACGCAGACAGTGCTGGCAGAAGCACCACTGCCTTCCCTGTTCACGTCACACTAACTGTTCTAGATCCAGCCAGGTGGTTGGAAGCAAGAAAACCACATTAAGGACTATGTCCATGCCAACCCTGCTCTTAGCCGGGTGTCTGCAGAGGAGTGGCGACAGATACATGGGCAAGACAAGGCAGACGCTATGGAAATTGAATGCAGTGGACTGGCGGGAGTTAGGCAGGATAGGATGTCAGTCTTAGTCACATTACGGCGATACATCTGTTCTCCCCGCTACCTCAGTGGATGTAGAGAGACTTTTCTGACATTATACAGATGCTCACTTTAATCAGTGTAGGAGCCTCACAAGAAAACTTGGAAAATGTTGTTGATTGCAAAGTATAATACCACTGAGCACAAAAAATCAATGTCAATCACAATCCTAAACACCAACTCTATTACCAATTCTCTGCGTTGGTTTAAGCAATTTGATAATAGTTTTTAATGAATAGTTATACGATGAATGAACGAAGAGACATGAATTGTTAATCTAATCTATATGCTGTTTATGTATTTATAGATGGATTCAATCAATGCCATTATTTGTATGTATATGCCTTTGCACTTTGTTGATGACACTCTATTCATTTTCTATCACATTTTTCCGTAAAAGAAACAGTTACAGGTAAAAATATCATACAAAGGTTGAGTTTGACGTTTTTTGATGACAGCTTAAGAAGGATATCCGTTGGATCATTATCAATCAAATACACAGAATTAAGCATTTATTATGTAAATCCATGTTCCAATAGCTATTATATAATATTAGTATTCCAAAGGCAAAAATAAGGGGTATCGTGTGGATAAAATGCACGGCCAAATTAATTTCCCAGTCCGCCCCCGGTTGGTGATTATTATTTAACACGCTGTCTTAAGGGGAGTTAGTATGGAGTGTTAAATTAACACGCTGTCTTTTAAGGGTGAGTTAGTGGAGTGTTAATATAACACGCTGTCTTTAAGGTGAGATAGTGGAGTGTTAATTAACACGCTGTCTTTAAGAGTGAGTTAGTGGATGGTTATATTAACACGCTGTCTTTAAGAGAGTTAGTGGAGTGTTATATTAACACGCTGTCTTAAGAGTGAGTTAGTGGAGTGGTTTATTATTCAACACGCTGTCTTTAAGGGTGAGTTAGTGGAGTGTTATATTAACACGCTGTCTTTAAAGTGAGTTAGTGTGAGTGTTATATTCAACACGCTGTCTTTAAGGGTGAGATAGTGGAGTGTTATTTTAACACCTGTCTTTAAGAGTGAGTTAGTGGAGTGTTATATTAACACGCTTCTTCTAAGAGTGAGTTAGTGGAGTGTTTATATAACACGCTGTCTTTTAAGGTGGTGAGTTTAGTGGAGTGTGTAATATTAACATGCTTCTTTTTAAGGGTGAGTTAGTTGGAGTGTTATATTAACACGCTGTCTTTAAGGGGTGTTAGGTGATAGTGTTATATTAACACGCTGTCTTTAAGGGTGAGTTAGTGGAGTGTTATATTAACACCCGTCTGTCTTTAAGAGTGAGATAGATGGAGTGTTATATTAACACGCTGTCTTTAAGGGTGAGTTAGTGGAGTGTTATATTAACACGCTGTCTTAAGAGTGAGTTAGTGAGTGTTATATTAAACAGCTGTCTTAAGGTGAGTTAGTGGAGTGTTATATTAACACGCTGTCTTTAAAGTGAGTTAGTGTGGCAGTTTATTTAACACGCTGTCTTACTCTCAATTCCTCCCAAACCCGGATCCGGCAGCACCCCCACAGTAAAAAAGCTGACTAGCATAGCCCTAGCATAGCGTCACAAGTAAATACTAGCTTCTAAATATCATTAAATCACAAGTCCAAGACACCAGATGAAAGATACACATCTTGTGAATCCAGACCATCATTCTCTGATTTTTAAAAATGTTTTACAGGAGACACAATATAGTAAATCTATTAGCTAACCACGTTAGCAAAGACACCACTTTTGTTTACTCCACCAGTTTTTTACTCCATCAGTAGCCATCACTAATTCTTGAACAAATAAAGATATAAATAGCCACAAACCAAGAAACAACTTCATTAGATGACAGGTCTGATACATATTATTTGTATAGCAATGATGTTTTTTTAAGAAAAATGTGCATATTTCAGGTATAAACACAGTATCTACATTGCAGCTGCAATCTTAAATAGTGGCCGAAGCTGCCAGAATAATTACAGAGACCAACGTCAAATACCTAATTACTCATCTTAAAACATTTCTGAAAAATACACAAGCGACAGCAAATGAAAGCAACATCTTGTGAATCCAGCCAATATGTCAGATTTTTAAGTGTTTTACAGCGAAAACACAATATAGCCATATATATTAGCTAGCACAATAGCCAGAAACACAGCAACTTTACCAGCAGCACAGGTTAGCGATCGTAACAATACAGCAAAATATATATAATTTTGGACAACCTTGATATACTCGTCAGATGACAGTCACTGAACATCATATATACACCAATGCATATAGGTTTGTTCGAAAATGTGCATATTTAGCAGCACCACAATCGTTGTTATACAATGTGATCATGGCAACAGGTCATGCATTCTGGCCGGCGCTCATCTTGGAAAGGCAACCTAAGTTTACGATTATTTATCGATTAGATTGACTAAAAAATACAGGTTGGACAGCAAATGAAAGATGCATTAGTTATTAATGCAAACCGCTGAGTTAGATTTTAAAATTATAACGTTACTAGACATACAGTGTGCGTTACATCCAGACTAGTGCCGCCCAATAACGCGCGGACAAATGCGTTTACATTTTTCCACCATAAATACGGAATAACACTGCAATAAATAGTTCTACTTTTCGGACGAGCTTCCATCAGAATCTCTGGGCAAGGTGTCCTTTGTCCAAGAATAATCGTTGCTTGGTTGTAAAACGTCGTGCTTCAAACTTCGGAAATTAGCAGCTAACACATAGCTTGGGCCACAACATTCCCAAATCCCCAAAACGAACCAATAATTAAGGAAATTCCGAAAATAGCAATATATCGCGTTATAAACTGATATAACTCGGTTTAAAATAACTTCGTTATGATGTTTCTAACACCTATATCGAAATTAAATTACAGACGGATATAGCTAAAGGCCATTAACTGACGCGTTTCAAAAATGCTATCTTGAGATCTTGCTTGCGCAATGACGAACGACGAAAAAGAGAGCGCACTTCCGTTCCGCTTGGCTTTTCTATAACTCTGAGAACTACAGTAGACACTCCTTCCACTTCTCATTGTTACTGACATCCATGGGGAAGGGCGGGTCAGTTCATGTCGACCACTATAGGATACATACAGAGCTTTAAACATGATCTGAACACAGAGCTCGTTTTCAGCCCCTTCGCAGTTCCTGTCATGGATTTCGATGCAGAAAGAGTTCTGGTTTCACCCACAGACATAATTCAAACCGGTTTTAGAAACTAGAGATTGTTTTCTATCCAATGTAATAATAATATGCTATAGTACGAGCAAGAAATTGAGTACGAGGCAGTTTAATTGGGAACCGCTAAATGTCGAAGTTGAAAGCAACCCCCATTGTAGTTCAAGAAGGTTTTAAAGAGTGAGTTAGTGGAGTGTATATTAACACTGCTGTCTTTTTAATAGTTAGTGATAGTTACTGCGTCTCCAACAGAGTGTTAGTGAGATTAACACTGCTGACTTTAAGAAGGTGAGTTAGTGAGTGTTATATTTAACAAGCGTCTGTCTTTAAGAGCGGTGTTTAGTTAGTGGAAGTGTAACTAATTAACACGCCTGTCTTTAAGGGTGAGTTAGTGGATGTTATATTAAAGCCCTGTCTTTCAAGTCGAGTAGTGAGACAGTTTAATAATAACTACGCGGTGTCTTTAAGGGTGATAGTGTTGGTGAGTGTTATATTAACACGCTGTCTTTAAAGGTGAGTTGTAGGAGTGTTATATTAACACGCTGCTTAGTGATGGTGTATTTACACGGTCTTTAAGGGTGAGTTGCACAAGCTCTCCCGTAAGGTGCTCGAAACCCATACTATGTGTTGCGGTGTTTATTGACGCTGTTGCAGTGCTGAGAATGATGTTGGCATTTTAATCACATGTTTGTGCATTAAGGATTAAATGCGTGGGTGGAATTCAATCACCAGATGCTCTGTGTCAGAGAAAGGCTGTAAAAACGAATCATTATTCTGTGGTTATTTAACACTCAGCACTATGTGTGTCTTCTGATGTCGTATACAACTGTTTTCTAACATATAAGCAATAGCCGTGTCTGTGTGTGCATTTTCTGCACAAGATAACAAGTTTCCTTAGTTTCCATACCACACAAATAATATTTTTATCTTTCTCTCTGACGATGCACTGTGCTGACCCATATACACTTCCTGCTCCGAGGCAATATACCATATCTCTCTGTCTCCCACCCTCTCTCCCTCTCTCTTCCTTCCTCTCTCTCTCTCTCTCTCCCTCTCCTCTCCTCTCTCTCCTCTCCTCTCCCTCTCCTCCCTCTCTCTCTCTCTCTCCCCTCTCTCTCTCTCTCTTCTCTTCCTCTCTCTCTCTCCCTCTCTCTCTCTATCTCTCTGTCTCTCTCTCCCTCTTCCTCTCTCTGTTCTCCCACCCTATCTCCTCTCTCTCTCTCCCCCTCTCTCTCTCTCCCTCTCCTCTCTCTCTCTCTCTCTCTCTCTCTCCCTCTCACAATCTGCTTCTCTCTCTCTCTCTCTCTCCTCTCTCTCTTCTCTCTCTCTCCACAATCATCGTCTCTCTCTCTTTCTCTCTCTCTCTCTTCTCTCTCTCTCTCTCTCTCTCTCTCTCTCTCTCGTCTCTCTCTCTCATTCTATCTGCTCTCTCTCTCTCTCTCTCTCTCTCTCTCTCTCGCTCTCTCTCTCTCTCTCTCCTCTCTCTCTCTCTCTTCTCTCCTACCTCTCTCTCCGCTCTCTCTCTCACTCTCTCTCTCTCTCTCTCTCCTCTCATCTGCCCTCTCTCTCTTTCTCTCTCTAACACTCTCCCTCTCCTCTCTCTCTCTCACACTCTCTCTCTCTCTCTACCTAATTTAGACTCTACCTAATTTAGACTATTTCTTTTGAATTGAACCATTTATTTATTAGTGAGGAGAGACATGTTGGGCTGGATAGCCATAGGCTGCAGTGCACAGTAGCTGAAGGAGAAAGTTAGTTGGAAACACTGATAGTCAGCCATTTTATTAGTAGCAGTGGGATAAAACTGTGCTTTGATAATATAATTCCCAGAGATAGTGAGTTGCAGTTCAACAGGAAGAGGGGGATATCGTGAAATTAAAGGCACTGTTACACTAAAGTCCTTGCTGTAAGCCTTTCAGATATGTCTTTGCCAGCTAATATGGTAACATTAATTTACATTTTATTCATTAGATGTGTTTGGCACTCCAAGGATATCATTAGGAGATCAGACTATGGGCGTTTGCTCTACAGTATTTAATCTCTGTGTCCTCAAACTTTACACACATTCACTTCTGGATGCATTATAAAGCATATGAACATGACGTTTCGTTTATTAAAATGTATTTATTAAAATTGATATCTGACATGAATTTGATTTGCAGTAGGGACTCGTTACAGTGAACCTCTCTGGTGATTTCTTTAGTAAGGATGTGATCCCATGGCCTGTCGAGTCTGTAGGGTCACGCCGTAACACCCTTTACACATACCTCTAGTCCTCCCCACCTCCAATCCTCCCTCCGCTCCAGCCATGGAGGCCTGTTCTGAGCCTGGGGGTTGGAGTGGATCCATTACCCAGAACGGGAAGATGAGGAATGGGCCGTCGTGCATCACCCTAATGGTCTCACCCGTCATGGGGTGGGATGAGCCAGGTCTCCCCTGTGCTGCTGGCTAAGTGATCCTGGAGGTCGATGGAGGGCCGCAATGCGTTAATGCTCCCACTCTATCAGAGCCTCAGCCATCAGTCACAGTCAAAGACGGCAGAGATGCCTCATCAAAACTGCGGCTCCTGGTCAGATCGCTGGCCAACTCCATTTCCAGCTTTACAGGGAGACTCCGGGATGATTCCAGTGGGTCTGGATGGTAGAAGTACCACAGAGATTATTTGTTCAGGGAAATCTAGATTAGGTCCAAGCCAATCACTGTAGAGTGGAATGAGGAAGACAGATCTAGAGTGTCCAAGATAGTTATTTATGTGGAAAGAAACAGATAAGAGATCTGAGGAAGAATTGGAGGCTTTATGATTACATACTACTATAAGGCATGAAGGGGTGTGGTATATGGCCAATATACCACTGCTAAGGGTGCCTGGATACAGCCCTTAGCCGTGGTATATTGGCCATATACCAAAAACCCCCGAGGTGCTTTATTGTGATTATAAACTGGTTACCAACGTAATTAGAGAAGTAAAAATAAATATTTTGTCATACCCATTGTATGCGGTCTGAAATACCACGGCTGTCAGCCAATCAACATTCAGGGCTCGAACCACACAGTTTATATGGTCTGAAATACAACAGCTGCCAGCCAATCAGCATTCAGGGCTCGAACCACCCAGTTTATAAAGTCTGATATACAACAGCTGTCAGCCAATCAGCATTCAGGGCTCGAACCACCCAGTTTATAAAGTCTGATATACAACAGCTGCCAGCCAATCAGCATTCAGGGCTCGAACCACCCAGTTTATAAGGTCTGATATACAACAGCTGCCAGCCAATCAGCATTCAGCGCTCGAACCACCCAGTGTGTAATATGATTTAGAAGATGGAGGAGGACCCTCACTTTGACCTATTTCCCCCATTTGAAAAAACATGCTTCCACCCCTTTCTATATACTCTTATTATTGTATTATAATTGTAATATTCTGGTCATTTTGAATTACCATCATCTTCTCCTATACTACACGTGGATCATATAGTGATCATTTATTCAGCTCATACTTTTCAATAATACTAGAAGACACAAAATCAGCAACATAATTAAAATGGGAAAAATAATTTTAATTTACAAGTTTTCAAATAAATTAATATAAATGCAAATCCTTTCAAATGATGGAATTCACATACCATTTATTAATTTATTATTTAAAGAGATAGTAGTTAAATATTCAATTATATTTAACGGCCTCAACGCAGAAAATTCTCTTTTAACATGACCTTACATAGCTTTACATTAGGATTCAATATTTACTTTGGCCATCATATTTTAAAATCAACTGTTTTGCTCTAAAATGAACACACAAGTACAGCACAAACATGTACTATAAAAGTGCTTCAGTCCTCTTCAAGCCTTGAATTCTGCTCCCAAAATGTAATTAAAACTGATGTTGTTTCCACAGAAATAGGATTGACATTTCATGAGTACAACATGCTGTCTATTTCACAGAAGGACACAGTAGCTTCCTCATGTAGGTGGTGAGCCCAGTGGTCTATAGATATGAATTCCCCCTGAGGGAGATAATGTATACTAAACTCTCCTCTCCTCTCTGTCATTACCCCTGACACACAGAGCTAGATAACGCCTTGTGACCGCTCCATGTGACACTGCCCTTTCCCTTGGCTCTCCGCACGCTGCCCCCCCCCCCCCTGTCCCAGGCTCTATTTATCAAGCACATATCTGGACGCCCGACAGTGACCTCTGTGAGTCCTCGTGCAGTCGGGGGGGGGGGACTGTAGTTACGCAACCACAGCGGGGCGCCGTGACAATGTCAAAAGGGTTGAAATGAAGATCTAATTACTGAAGCTACGTCTCAGTTGTCCCCCTCCCTCTATTCCTCCCTCTCTCCACTCATCACCTTCCTTGTCGGAGTTGTCTCGAGATCTTTCTAAGTGGACTGCTTTGTAGCGGGGATGGTGCAACGGTATCTGAGGAGAAACGTTTTTTTTCGTTTTTGAAACTGAATTTTGTTTGGGGTTGCAACTAATTGAAACGACGAATCCTAAAGTGGGAAAGAGAGCGCAGAGTCAAAGTGTCGGTAGACAAAATCAATTCAACTTTGTGGTCGATCTCCTGCATGCAACCGGGTGTTTGGAATATTAAGAGACCTGGCTGTGGTTCCCCTTTTGTCAAATTTCTATTATATTTGTTAATTTAATCGGGGACCATGTACAACCCATGTCAGGAGGGGACAATAGCCTTGCTCTTGTCACAGAGAGCGGTTATTAAAAGTTCGTTCTGCGTTTTCCCTGGACAGACAGCGTGTGTGTGTGTGTGTGTGTGTGTGGTGTGTGTGGTGTGTGTGTGTGTTGTGTGTGGTTGTGTGTGTGTGTGTGTGGTGTGTGTGTGTGTGTGTGTGTGTGTGTGTGTGTGTGTGTGTGTGTGTGTGTGTGTGTGGTGTGTGTGTGATGCCTGTCGTAGGCCCACCAATGTAGCTTACATTGTCAGGGAAATTAAACCTTGGCAAACTGATTTATATGTCATTGTTGCAGAAAACACTATTTTTCATCTTTACCACACTAATCTCAAAAAGAGGACAGTTGTTGTCGAAAAAATAGAGAGCGTGGAAAATGTGACAATATGAAGGCAGTGACGAGATTGTTGGTGACTTGCTGATGCCAGCTGGTGGTGTTCATTCAATATGGAATTGTCCGGATTGGATAGTGTATATTCCCATCTCAAAGAAGAGAGCACGCAATCTAGGAATGTGACGTTCCAAG
>NW_019943063.1:86946-127550 GCF_002910315.2 Salvelinus sp. IW2-2015 | reverse complement strand
TTTTCCCTGTGACAGAAGACCGTGTGTGTGTGTGTGTGTGTGTGTGGTGTGTGTGTGTTGTTGTGTTGTGTGTGGTTGTGTGTGTGGTGTGTGTGTGTGTGTGTGTGTGTGTGTGTGTGTTGGTGTGTGTGTGTGTGTGTGTGTGTGTGTGTGTGTGTGTGTGAATCCTGTCGTAGGCCCACCATGTAGCTTACATTGTCAGGGAAATTAAACCTTGGCAAACTGATTTATATGTCACTGTGCAGAAACACTATTTTTCATCTTTACCCACCACTAATCTCAAAAAGAGGAAACAGTTGTTGTCGAAAAAATAGAGAGCGTGAACAAATGTGAACAATGATGAAGGCCAGTGACGAAGATGCTGGTGACTTGCTGATGCCAGCCTGGTGTGTTCATTCAATATGGAATTGTCCGGATGGATAGCTGTATATTCCATCTCAAAGAAGAGAGCAACGCAATCTCCAGGATGTGACGTTCCCACAGAACCCTGGGAGCACAGGTGTGAAGGACGTGAAAACTTGACTGGACTAAATGGATGTTACTGTGTGAATTAATGTTTGGTTTGTTTTAAGAGTTCGTAAAGAGCTGTGAATAGACATGTCGTATTGCGTTGTATGTTTTCTGGTTGATGTATTTTTAAAGTGACTGGATTGAAATTGTACGTTGGGTTGACTTGTTCTCAGGCACCTTCCTGTTGTCCGGTCATAACATGAAAATTGAGTTGATTAGATTAGAATCTGGATGTGTTGTTCATGTGTTCTGTTTTCACTGGCAAAGTGCAAAGAAATATGAATTCAGGTTTTGGGGTGAGTCCCCGCTTGAACTTGGTTAAAAGGGGGCAGTGAATTCGCTCATAGTTCCTGTGTATCAGACAGACTTAGTTAATTCTCTTAGAGATTTACTCTAAACTGAAGATAACGGGAAACTGTGTTAAGTCTGATTTAGTTGATAGTCATTTTACTCTGAGTAGTCTGTAACGTATCATGTATTTCATGTACACCGTAATGGTTTGAGTGTGACTTATTGAGCGACTAATAAATCCTATTAGTTGAATTGAGTAAATGCATTCCTCGTTTTGCAAAGTAATTCCTTGATTGACCTATACATTCATCATTTAGTGGTAAATGTTATTCACACTACACGTACCATATATTCTTAGCCTCTAACTGTGCAGCTCTGAGCGAAGGTAAACTCTATAATTTAACGCTAGGACATCGATCGCAATATATCACCTCTTTGTTTCTCAGCCTCTTAATAATTCCTTAAGAGTTATGTTGAACACGTGGTATTTATAGTATTCCGAGTGCTGATGCAAGGGTCGGACACGCCTATGGGGTCGATAGCATTTATTCACATAATAATGGAGTCAGATTGATGAATGGAAGTTCATTATCATTCAATACACTTTTAACCTACTACACATTCTTTAAGCAATGAGGTAAAAAAACAGCGTGGAGAATGTAGAAAAGAGGAGGAGGAGAATGTGTTGGTGGGATTATTGTAATAGCTTTCTAATGGAATGCCAGTGTTTTCCCTATAGAGAGCCATGGCGGCTGTCGCGATGGCCGGAGAGGGACGGTGGTGGCTTGTTCGCAGCTGGTGGCTTTACAGCGTACAGATGACATACGACATGTGGGGGTCTCTGTGCAGGGGGAGAAGGAGGTTTATCAGATGTCTAGGATAATACACTATGTCCAGCCATGGGTCTGTAGGGAGTCCGGGTAGACGGAGAGCCCACCCCAGAACAGACTCACTGTCACTCGGGTTTGAGGGCTATTAAGACCCCTCTGGCTGGTTCTACAGGTCACCATGGACGTGATGGAGTAGAGGTGGTTTGTCCCGCCCAGGAGAAAGGTAGCATATTGCTTTTTTTCATGTTTTATATATATATATATATATATATATATATATATATATATATATATATATATATATATATATATATATATAGGGCACGAATAATAGAGGAGGTTGCCTCTGACGACCAGTGTTGAACACATACTAGTGCATTGGGGCATGCCAGACATCTGTTTAGTGGAAAATGACATTTATCTATGCTGTAAATTATCTTTCGTATGTATTAATATGTGAGCAAGGACAACTCTTATAACTCTTAAGGCCAAAAGTATGTGGTCGTCGAACATCTCATTCCAAAATCATGGGCATTAATATGGAGTTGCTTCTATTCAGCCACAAGAGCATTAGTGAGGTCCGACACTGATGTTTGGCGTTTAGGCCTGATTCGCAGTTGGCTTTCCAATTCCTCCCAAAGGTGTTTGATGGGGTTGAGGTCAGGCCAGTCAAGTTCTTCCACACCGATCTCGACAAACCATTTCTGTGTGGACCTCGCTTTGTGCACGGGTCATTGTCATGCTGAAACAGGAAAAGGGCCTTCTCCAAACAGTTGCCACAAAGTTGGAAACACAGAATCTTCTGGAATGTTATTGTATGGTGTGACGTTAAGATTTCCCTTAACTGGAACTAAGGGGACTAACCCGAACCATTAAATACAGCCCCAGACCATTATTCCTCCTCCTCCAAACTTTACAATGGGCACTATGCATTCAGGCAGGTAGAGTTCTCCTGGCATCCGCCAAACCCAGATCCGTCAGTCAAACAGCCAGATGGTGAAGCGTGATTCATCACTCCAGAGAATGTGTTTCCACTGCTCCAGAATGATGGCGAGATTTACACCACTCCAGCCAGTCCTTGACATTGCTCATGGTGATCTCAGGCTTGTGTGCGGCTGCTCGCCCATGGAAACCCATTTCATGAATCTCCCGTTGAACAGTTATTTTGCTGACGTTGCTTCTAGAAGCAGTTTGGAACTCTGTAGTGAGTGTTGCAACCGAGGACACTGGCCTGTCCCGTTCTGTGAGCTTGTGTGGCCTACCACTTCTTGGCTGAGCTGTTGTTGCTCATAGACGTTTCCACTTCACAATAACAGCACTGACAATTGACCGGTGCAGCTCTAACAGGGCAGAAATTTGACAAACTGACTTATTGGAAAGGTGGCATCCTATGACGGTGCCAAGTTGAAAGTCACTGAGCTCTTCAATAATTCAGTAAGTCTACTGCCAATGTTTGTCTATAGAGATTGCATGGCCGTGTGCTCGATTTTATACACCTGACAGCAACGGGTTTGGCTGAAATAGCCAAATCCACAAATGTGAAGGGTTGTCCACATATTTTTGGACATGTAGTGTGCATACTACCATTGACAGACATATCTCAGAAACGATGCATTCGAAGAGGTATCATTCAGACCTGGGTTCAAATAGTATGTGATTTCTCTCAAATACGTTGAGCTTGCCTGACACAATGGACCCAATGTAGTAGTCCCAAAAGTACAAATCCCGCCCATCTGGCACTCCATGCAGGCTCAATCAAACACTCCAAGCATTTGAATGAACACTCATACAACTTGAACCCAGCTTTCATATATTATTACTGTGTCCACAGTACTGATCAGCATACCCGACCCCCTTCACGCTCAGGAGGGTTATCCCATTGCTGTGTATTAAAGGGGAGTTAGCAAGAGTGTGGAACATGTACATCACCTGTTCTATAGACAGAATAAATCTAGAATCCTGGCACCACTTGTTCCCTTTAATAGTGGCTGGTGTAGAGTGGCTGGGCACATTAATCAGTCCAAAGACAATATCCATCTGTCATGCAGGAAAAGAGCTTTCAACGGTGGGGTGCCTCAAGGTGTTGGCACGGACCTCAATGCTTGTTGTCTCTCATTACTTCTGGCCATTTGGTCTGCGTTGTCATCCAGAAAGAGAGGCTGGGGCTGGGGGAAAGAGGTGAGAGAGTGTGGCCTAAGGGACTGGGATATCTCAACGGGCTGAACGGCTTTCGCCACTTGAGGGCGCAATGTTTGTTGCTGAGCTGTACAATAAATGTACACTCTAGAGTTCAGCTGCCATGATGAGTTAACGCGGACCGTACTTTTTACATGTTCTATTTGGCTCTGCTTTGACTCACATCTCTTGTGAGGCAGATAGATGTTCCTTTCTGTCTATCACTCTATAACTACCATTAGCATTAGCATTAGCATTAGCATTAGCATTAGCTTATACATGTCAAATGTGTTGTTCGATAAGAACAAACGTATCAAAGCTGTTTTTCTGAGGTAATCCAAGTTGGAGTTTGACGATGACACTTAAAGTATCTATTTCTCCCTGCCAACCTAGACACACACAACAGCAAAGTAGCAGCCCTGCATGCTATATTGAATTGTAGTGTTTACAAAAATATTAGAGTTCCCCCACCCATAACTCCTTGGCGTAAGATGTTGCATAAATCCATGAAATTGAATTACAGCAAACTCCAGTGTGTTCGTCAATATTTCAACCATTCACATTATGGCCACTTATTGGATGTCTCCCTGTCCTCTGTAACACTATGCATATATCCATCTCTCTGTTTGACTTGTATTGTGGAGTGATAGATTCAGCTGGGTCTAAGCAGTGGCACAATGACCTTCATACATGTGTAATAGATATAGCAGCAGAGAGGAGGAAAGAGAGGAGGAGAGAGGAGAGAGAGGGGGAGAGAGAGGGGGACAGAAAGGAAGAAAGAGAAGAGGAGAGAGAAGGAGAGAGGAGAGCGAAGGAGGAGAGAGAGGGGGAGAGAAGGAAGAGAGAGAGGAGGAGAGAGAAAGAGGAGAGAGGAGGATAAAGAGGAGGATAGAGGCGGAGAGAGGAGAGAGAAGGAGAGAGAGAGAGGAGAGAGGAAAGAGGAGGAGAGGAGGAGGATAGAGAGGGGGAGAGAAAGGAAAGAGAGAGAAGGAGAGAGAAGGAGGAGAGTGGAGGATAGAGGAGGAAAGAGAGGATAGAGGAGGAGGAGAGAGAGAGGAGGAGAAAGAGGATATAGGAGGATAGAGGAGGAGAGATGAGGAGGAGAGAGAGAGGATGGAGGAGAGGAGGTGGAGAGAGGAGGAGAGATGAGGATAGAGGATAGAGGAGGAGAGAGGAGGAGAGGAGAGGAGAGAGGAGGGGATAGGAGGAGGATAGAGGAGGAGAGAGAGGGAGGAGGAGGAGAGAGGAGGATAGAGGAGGATAAGGAGGAGAGAGGAGAGAGGAAAAGAGGAGGAGGAGCGTGAGAGGAGAGAGAGAGAGGAGAGGAGGAGGATAGAGGAGGATAGAGGAGGAGGAGGAGGAGGAGGAGGGAGGAGAGAAGTGAGGAGAGAAAGAGCTGCTGTAACAGGCTAAAATTATGAGAGATGATATGACCTACTGGATAGCGATTTGTGTGTGTGTGTGTGGTGTGTGTGTGTTGTTGGTGTGTGTGTGTTGTGTGTGTGTGTGGTGTGTGTGTGTGTGGTGTGTGTGTGTGTGTGTGTGTGTGTGTGTGTTGTGTGTGTTGTATTAGCATTTCATATATTAGTGTCAAAAGGAAAATAAATATTCATATTTAGCCGTAATGGCATGTTAATACCCATAAGGCCATATAACTCTATAAATGGAAAACTATTTTCTGACCTGGCAGCCTTCAGTTGGATACCTGTAGACATGGACAGCTGAGTTCATGTCCTCTTCCCTCAAGAGATGCTTTAACCGTTGGAAACCACTCATATCATCTATTCCATATTAATAATGCATTGGCTTTTTGAAATCACATAGTTCAAAAAAATGAAATGCATCCCAACAACTGTCTTTTTTACACGTAGAAATAAAAATAACAAGCACTCTCTCTGTTTTATGTTTTATGTTTTGGGATAAATTAGCATCCGCCCACTCACCTGTAATGTGATCAGTAAAGTTGTGAACAGGGTTGATGATGTATCTGAAAGGTCTACCTGAGGGGGGGGGTTGATGCCCTGTCCTGCCAAACAACCCCCACCACTGTTTTAGCAACACTCACAGCTCTCCTCAAAGTCCCCCCCCCCCCCCTCCCCCTGCCCTCTGCCTCGTCACCCTTTCAAACAACAACATCTCTCCCTGCGGGGTTGGGAGCGAGGTTGGCCGGCGTTGCGAAAGCTTGTTTTGTCTCCCAAAGCTTTTTGAATGTCAAAAGGTGGCCAATCTTATTTTTTTTTACCTGTTTAATTAGAGAATGTTTATCATAGCCGCATGCCGCATGCACTGTACCTCGACAGGGTGGCAACACCCCAGTGTTGTAAAATTAATTATATCACTAATGTGGACCTGGTGCATGTGAAATAGCTGAACTCTACCCAAATAGCTCATTAATCTCCAGACATCCACTACTGGGTTAGGTGAAGTGGTCCTGAATTTCAATACCCACCCTCGCCATCCGTAACCTTTCTCTCTCAGCCGAGGGGAACAGTGGAGAGCTAGAGAGGTAGAGAGGTAGGGGAACTGTGGAGTGTTAGAGAGGTAACGAGGAATCATCTCTGTCTCTCTACTGGCTCTATATCTCTCTCACTTTGAGCCAGGCGGTAATATACACCTACGCACACATACACGGACACACATACACACACACTTTCAAAGACTCGCAAGTGGAGCAACTGAATGCAAAGTGCTCAATGTACTCTGAATATATATATATATATATAAAAAAAGGGAAACTGACTGCAGAAGAATAATGTGAAAAGTCCCCAATGCAACTCACTGGGCCCCAGAAGAGCTGATGTACCCTATATGTACCTTATTTTAGAATGATCAAAGAATGAAAAATCACCCTCCTATTATTTAAAACAATGTCACCCCCAAACCCAAAGCAATTTCTCAGTAATATTTTAAAATGGTCCTTATGTTGGAAGTAGCTTCCAAAACTAGAAGCTAGTCTCCTAAGCATAACACTGCAATGCATTTCCCCCAGTGGCCTAACACACAATCAAAAGTACTGCGATATCTCAGTGCACATTTTGCAGCATCCCAAAATAAAATATCCGATGCATGATCCTTGGGAATTAAAAAAAAAAACATTAATGAACAAAAAAAAGGGTAAAATAGAAAAAATTATAAAAAGAGCTCGTTATCAGAGAGAACAAAGTCACCCCGACCTCTCAACAAACCCAAAGCCTGATTATCAATCCAAAACAAGATCCAGTGTTCCTCATTAAGTGGTCCCCTGGGGCAGTTCAGAGGGATGGAAGGGGGACTTTTAACTGGAGTTCCTAGTCAAAGAAAGGTGCTTAGGAATGCACAGCGTCATGTCAAACTCTACCTGGAGACCATTGAGTGGCTACTCACTGTGTGCTATTAGAACTATTATTACCTCTCAAAGGTCATTGATTGGAACTTTGGTGCTGGACTTTCACCCATTTTAAAACACAGTTTCTGTCCATCAGTTGAATGTTCTAGTCTTGTGATTCTGTCTTTTAAATATGTTCCGAAGTTATTTGGCGAAGCCTTTTATTTCACTGTTTAGACTTTGTTGGACAAAACCAGCTTTAGACTACTTCTTTAGAATCTTTACACTTCTTCTTTAGAATCTTTACACTACTTCTTTAGAATCTTTACACTTCTCCTTTAGAATCTTTACACTTCTCCTTTAGAATCTTTACACTTCTTCTTTAGAATCTTTAGACTACTTCTTCAGAATCTATAAACTTCTTCTTTAGAATATTTAGACTTCTTCTTTAGAATCTTTACACTTCTTCTTTAGAATCTTTACACTTCTTCTTTAGAATCTTTACACTACTTATTTTGAATCTTTAGACTAATTATTTTGAATTTTTATATGACTTCTGTGTTATTTACAGCTCTTTAGTGGTGTGAAGATTCATCAAACACAAGAAGGTCCTACAGTGTCCTGGAAGAGTTACTTTCAGTTGAGTGGCACAGTGGTCTAAGGCACTGCATCTCAGTGCTAGAGCCATCACATACAGACCCTAGTTCGATTCCAGTCTGTATCACAACCGGCCGTGATTGGGAGTCCCATCGGGCGACGAACAAGTGGCCCAGCATCGTCCAGGTTAGGATTTGGCCGGGGTAGGCCGTCATGGTAAATACGGATGTGTACTTAACTGGCTTGCCTAGTTAAATAAAGGTTAAATGAATAAAAAATACAAAATCCAGGGAAGTCCTTCTGACTAGGCTTTAGGACCATAGTCAAATGCCAATGTTGTCAGGGGAGTTGAACATTGACCACACAGGGTGAAAAATTTGTTAGACTGGTGAGGGAACGTTGGAACAATAACCCTTCTATTGGCAGTTACTCTTACCCCTCACCAAATGCCTTTGAAGGCGGTGTCAGGTGACAAGTACACTAGGCTTATTGTGTGTGTAAGTGTGTAAGTGTGTGTGTGTGTTTGTGTGTTGATCAGTAATTCTCAGGCTTAGGATCCCCATACAGAGTCGCTCCCTAGGCCTCATTCAAGCCTAGTTGGATGACTACCTACACTCCCTAGGCCCCAGTCAGGCCTTGTTGGTTGACTACCTACACTCCCTAGGCTCCAGTCAGGCCTTGTTGGTTGACTACCTACACTCCCTAGGCCCCAGTCAGGCCTTGTTGGTTGACTACCTATGCTCCCTAGGCCCCAGTCAGGCCTTGTTGTGTGTTGTGTCAACCAGTTCCATGAGGAATGCTTTTCCCGCAGTCTTGAAGAGTTCCCACATATACTGAGCACTTGTTTGCTGCTTTATCTTAACTCTGCGTTCCAACTCATCCTAAACCATCTTCATTGGGTTGAGGTCAGGTGATTGTGGAGGCCAGGTCATCTGATGCAGCACTCCATCACTTTCCTTCTTGGTCAAATAGCACTAACACAGCCTGGAGGTGTGTTTTGGGTCATTACTTTCCTAACCCTACCACCCCTCCCCTAATTGAAATAAACTAATAGACAACAATACTTAGGCTTCTACTTCCAGTTTATACATACATTTTTTTTACAGACACGGTACATTTATGGTGCATCTATCTCTGAAAACCATCCAGTTCGGATTTGTAATTGACATATGTTTTTCAACTGTTCAAAAGTTCTGAACCATTCTATTCTCATAGCTTCTACAGAATGTAAATTAAAGACAAACATTTTTACTAAGATTATAATTATATTATTGGTCAATTGACTATTTCTTTTCATGTCGCCCATCAGTGCTATTTGCAGAGTAAATGTTGCAAGTCTTCAGCCATTCCTGAATCTGCGACCAAAAACAAGCTACAGTACCAAAACAAGTGATCTAATTATTCGGTCTATTCGCAGGAAAATTTGCAGAGCTGGGATGATTGTATCCCATATATGCATAACATTATATTGGTTTCAATAATTTTGTATAATAATTTAAATAGAAAAATTCTAAGTTTTGAATCGGGTGTTGTTTTGTGTATCAGTTCATAAACCATGTGCCATGGAATTGGTATATCGAAAATCTCTTCCCAACTATTATGCAACCTGTATGGTGCAGCTGTAAATTTTTTGTCTGTATATGAAACTGGTATACTTTTTTATTTATCACAACTTTCTTTAACCAATTTTGGTCTTTAATTAATGTAGGGCCGACAGACAAGATCCTTACCTTCTCTCTCTTTCACTTACCTTCTCCATTTTGGCGATAATGCTGCAATCAGTTGGTTGTAATTTTGGATAGAGCAGACATTTCCAAATATTTTTGTTAGCTGCATGTGTGACATAACTCCACCAGTCCTATGTATGATATCATCAACAAATATTCTACCATTTTACAACAACAAAAAATCACAATTCATGTTTTTTTATTATCAATTAGTATATTTGAGTTTAATCACAATATTTGTTGTAATATGTGACCTTGAATGTTTAAGTACACCTACTGGAGAGCTCGTCTTTGTCTACACCCGTTCAGCATTGCTCACACCCTCTTAAGCCTTCAGCCCCACCCATCTCTTTAAGTGTTCACATGTGAGGCCATGTGCTAAACAGAGTGAGTAAGGTAGTGTAGTAAACAACCAAAGGTTTCAAGACTAAAAGTGGTGAAAGTAGTAGCCTACAATAAGGAAAATCTCCAGGTATAAATACACTTTATCTAGTCCTTGGCCTAATCTGACTTTGGTGCAGGTCATGTTGTTGTTCACATTACCGTCTCTGGTAAACACACACCATATCAAATAAAATCTAAGATTATTTTTAACATTCACAGAATACGGAAGCTGTACACTTTACAGTGAAATGGTTACTTGCATAGTGAACTATTTTGTTTAGACATGTCCAGTAGCTAGCTAGCTAGCTATTTAAACAATGAACCATAATCCCAACCCATACTACCAGCAATACAAACTGATTCTCATAGCTAGCCACCATGCAAGAATCTGCAGGTGGCTAAAGCTAACCAAATAGGTTCAATGTTAGCTAGCTAACATTAGGATATAACTAGCAATACAAATGGATTCCTTAGATATTAATAGTATTACTACACAGATCATACACAGAACGTTAGCTAGCGAGCCAGCCAGTTAATGTTAGTTAACTAGCTAACAGTATGGTTTAACTTGCAATAAAAATGAGTTTCTGACAAAATTACAAACATATTATACCTGAAAATGTCAGACTCTTACTTGTAAACATGGATGAACGCTTCTCCCTCTCTGTCATGGATGCCATGGATGCCCTTAGTTTGAAGATGTAATCCGGAGACTGGTGTTTTATACAACAGCTTTCTGAGTTCTCTTTTCAGCTCCCTCTGCGTTTGTAATCATACTCTGCTTCCATCGGGCATTACACTGATTTCAAAACACTGTCAACTAATTCCGTGACAATGTTGATCGCCTTTCCTTCCCCATCGCTGTCATCAGAAGACTAGTGTCTGGTTCAATTAAAATGTTTTTAACACTCAACCAGGGATTTTCTCAGATTCAGAGAGAGTCAGCATTGCACAATCGTCCTCCAGAAAGTAGTCCATCACAACTTTTTCCCACTGACCTTTGCCAATAGCGCCTGTTAAATTCAGGGCAGCAATGTTGAGAGCAGTAACAGCACTTTTGCAGTTCTCCATGATATCTTTTAAAAAAGCCACCGTAGCAAGAATAACCTACACATACTGAGCGGCTCACGTTATAGACAGAAGCATGCTACATGGCAGACCAATCCAAACTCATCTCTCGGCATGTCCAACCCACTCATTACCTCAGCCAATTATAGCAGGGGAAGGATCCTGTCTTTTTCTGTGGCTAAACCAACTAGGCTCATATTTTAAAATGTTTATTCGGATTTACATACAGCATACAAGCTTGTCATTAAGGCACATGAAAGATCACATGTTCCAAAAGGCAAAAAAGCGCCTATTGCAAAAAAGCGCCTATTGATAAAAAAAAAAAAATTACGTTCAATTACCTCTACTGTGAAGTAGTGACGTGACATGTATGACTGAAGTCTTTAGTGAGAAGTTCAACCTGTGCTTAATACATATGACGGAAGCCTTTAATGAGAGGTTCAACCTGTGCTTAATACATATGACTGAAGCCTTTAGTGAGAGGTTCAACCTGTGCTTAACATGTATGACTGTAGCCTTTAGTGAGAGGTTCAACATGTGCTTAACAGGTCATATTTGTACTGAATGCCATTTCCTTCCATCATCACTTCATGATTTAATCAGAGTTGCCAATGCAGAAGGGAACATTACATGTGTCTATTCTTGGAAACGAGTTCTCACCTGCAGTCACTAACAAAGTCAAGGATTAATCAAGTGAAGGACTTTTATTAACCTCTCTTTCTGTCTCACACAAACACACACACACGTGCACACACACACACACACACACACACAAACAAACACACACACGTAGCTCTGTTTGCGAAAACTGTTAAATGACTGTGGAGAGCCCTTCACAGTCAGTGACATCCTGTTCCTGGGGCACTTGTTGGCCTAGTCTGTTCCTGGGACTGTAATGGGGCACTTGTTGGCCTAGTCTGTTCCTGGGACTGTAATGGGGGCACTTGTTGGCCTAGTCTGTTCCTGGGACTGTAATGGGGCACTTGTTGGCCTAGTCTGTTCCTGGAACTGCAATGGGGCACTTGTTGGCCTAGTCTGTTCCTGGGCCTGCAATGGGGCACTTGTTGGCCTAGTCTGTTCCTGGGCCTGCACTGTGGCACTTGTTGGCGCTAGTCTGGGACTGCAATGGGGCACTTGTTGGTGCTAGTCTGTTCCTGGGATGGTAATGGGGCACTTGTTGATGGTAATCTGTTCCTGGGACTGCAATGAGGCACTTGTTGGCGCTAGTCTGCAGTGTTTTGTTCGAGACCACCTAAAGTCAGACCTAAAGTCCAAGAACGGAGCAAATCGAGACGAGTCAAGACCGAGACTGGGAGGAGTCAAGACCGAGTCCGAGAGGGGGACAAGGGATCTGAGACAAGACCGAGTCCGAGAGGAGGACAAGGGATCTGAGACAAGACCGAGTCCGAGAGGGGGACAAGGGATCTGAGACAAGACCGAGTCCGAGAGGGGGACAAGGGATCTGAGACAAGACCGAATCCGAGAGGGGGACAAGGGATCTGAGACAAGACCGAGTCCGAGAGGGGGACAAGGGATCTGAGACAAGACCGAGCCCTGAGACCTGAAAAATGCGAATCCAATTCAAGACCATGATTGCAATTTTGTCAAATCACCACCAAAATGGTGCCACCAACCGATTGTGTTTTTTGTTTGTTAATTTGCGTTATTTGTAACTTATTTTTTTCTTATTTAGTACATAAAGTTGCCGCTACCGTCTCTTATGACCGAAAATAACTTCTGGATAACTTCTGGACGTCAGGACTGAGATTACTCACTACGGACTGACAGAATTATTTTTTATTGAGTCTGACGAGTCCAACTCGAACAATATACTGCTGACTCTGGAACAGGCCCAGATTCCCGTGATTAACCCCCCACTTCCTTCCATTCTGCGAGCAAACATGTGAATTGACGTGCCAATTCCATCTATAGACAATAAAATGGATGACCTACGCGGAAGATTAAACTACCAACGGGACATTCAAAACTGTAATATCTTACAACAACACTATCAACATACAGCTGGCTGGTTATACGCTGCACCGGAAGGATAGAACAGCGGCGTCTGGTAATACAAGGGGCAGCGGACTATGTATTTTTGTAAATAACAGCTGGTGCACGATATCTAAGGAAGTCTAGAGCTATTGCTCGCCTGAGGGAGAGTATCTCATGATAAGCTGTAGATCACACAATCTACCTAGAGAGTTTTCATCTATATATTTCGTAACTGTACATACCACCACAGTCAGAGGCTGGCACTAAGACAGCATTGAATGAGCTGTATTCCGCGATAAGCAAACAAGAAAACGCTCACCCAGAAATGGCCCTCCTAGTAGCCGGGGACTTTAATACCGGGAAACTTAAATCCATTTGACCAAATTACAATCAGCATGTTAAATGTGCAACCAGAGGGGAAAACAACTCTGGTCCACCTTTACTCCACACACAGAGACGCATACAAAGCTCTCCCTTGCCCTCTATTTGGCAAATCTGACTGTAATTCTATCCTCCTGACTCCTGCTTTCAAGCAAAAATTAAAGCAGGAAGCACCAGTAACTAGATAAATAAAAAAGTGGTCAGATGAAACAGATGCTAAGCTACAGGACTGTTTTTCTAGAACAGACTAGAATATGTTCCGGGATTCCTCCGATGGCATTGAGGAGTACACCACATCAGTCATTGGCTTCATTAATAAGTGCATCGATGACGTGCCAATTCCAATCAGGATATTTATTTTCTGGTCTCTGGGGAGATAAATCTAGCTAGCAGGTCAGCCATTGGCTAGGCCATCATAAGCTAAATAGAGGCATCTGCTATTCAACTGTATTAGGGCAACATTTTGGAGTGATAGTGGAATTAACCAATCACATTTTGACTTAATGGGATGGACAATTTTTACAAAAACTTCTGCCTTCTTGAAGGCCAAAAGGTCACTGGGCAATAGTGAGCAGTAGTTGTCTAATGGTCTAACTAGATAGCTTTTGTTGTTGACTAGTTTGCAGTGGCTGCAGCAGGTGTTATCAAAGAGGATGTTGTTGCTAATTTGTTAGCTTCTCTCTTTTCCCAAAACATTTTCAATTGATCATAATCTGGTGAGTGGAACTGTGCTTTTTATTGCAATGATGTTATCCATCTCTTTGAAAATAACTTAAATGTGTGAAACATTGTTGCATTTAAAGTGGAACTGAAAGCATTTTAGCAACATTAAATCTTATTACAATCCATTCATATACACACACAGAAATAATTTGACCGTTTTTAAAAACATTTTCTGACAAGCGACCACTTAGATATGATCATTTTCATGTTTTCGTACATTCTTAGAATGTTTGGGAATTACTTGTACTAAGGCATTTGTGAAAATTCTCGAGGAATATAAAGTCGAAAGTGGCTGTGCGTGTGGACAATTAATAGACACTGCAGTAAATAAAACCGGAAAAAAACATCTGTCTTGACATTCGCAAACTTTTGGCAAACCAACTACAGTGCATTCGCAAAGTATTCAAACACCTTTTTCAACATTTTATTATTTTATAAAAAAATATATTTAACCTTTATTTAAAAAGGCATGTCAATTAATTGGTCTTGCTGTTGGACGTACATGCTGACATACCACCAAGTAGACTACGTTTTCTACTGTGATTGGTCAACAACGATGGCGCCGCTTGAAAAATAGAGCAAAAATCCTATTTTCTTGGCCAAGCAGCTTTCAAGTGCACGACACCGCTGATTGATCCGCCTAGATAGAATTCTGATATAAAAAATGTTGTTATTATCTACACAAAATACCCCATAATGGGTTGGATTGGGAGCATTGCTGCACAGCTATTTTCAGGTCTCTCCAGAGATGTTCGATCAGGTTCAAGTCCAGGCTCTGTCTGGGCCACTCAAGGACATTCAGAGACTTGTCCCGAAGCCACTCCTGTGTTGTCTTGGCTGTGTGCTTAGGGTCGTTGTCCTGTTGGAAGGTGAACCTTCGCCTCAGTCTGAGGTCCTGAGCGCTCTGCTGGAGGTTTTCATCAATAATCTTTCTCTACCTTGTTCCGTTCATCTTTGCCTCGATGCTGATTAGTCTCTCAGTCCATGCCACTGAAAAACATCGCCAAGAGTTCAATCTTGGTTTCATCAGACCAGAGAATCTTGGTCTGAGAGTTTTGGTGCCTTTTGGCAAACTCCAAGCAGGCTGTCACGTGCCTTTTACTGAGGAGTGGCTTCCGCCTGGTCACTCCACCATAAAGGCCTGATTGGTGGAGTGCTGCAGAGATGGTTCTCCCATCTCCACAGAGGAACTCTGTCAGAGTGACTATCAGGTACTTAGTCACCTCCCTGACCAAGGCTGTTCTCTCCTAATGACTCGGTTTGGCCATGCGGCCAGCTCTTGGAAGGGTCTTGGAGGTTTCAAACTTATTCCATTCAAGAATGATGGAGGCCACTGTGTTCTTGGGGACCTTCAATACTGCAGAAATGTTTTGGTACCCTTCCCCAGATCTATGCCTTGACACAATCCTGTCTCACAGCTCTTAGGACAATTCATTCAACCTCAAGGCTTGGTTTTCACTCTGATATGCACTGCAAACTGTGGGACCAACTGAGTCCAATCAAGTTGTAGAAACATCTCAAGGATGATCAATGAAAACAGGATGCATCCGAGCTCAATTTCGAGTTTCATAGCAAAGGGTCTGAATACTTATATAAATAAAGTATTTCTGTTTTTTATTTTTATAAATTTGCAAAGATTTCTAAAAACCTGTTTTTGCTTTGTCATTATGGGGTATTGTGTTGAGGAAAATAACTGATTTAATCAATTTCAGAATTAGGCTGTAACATAACATGGCCGTCATTGCAAAATGAGAATGTGTTCTTAATTTGCCCACTCTAGCTAGCTAGCTGGCTGGCAAACACTAACTTTATAAAGTCACGTTTAATACATTTTTGGATTAACTTCTTATGGCTGGGGGCAGTATTGAGTAGCTTGGATGAATAAGGTGCCCAGAGTAAACTGCTCGCTACTCAGTCCCAGAAGCTAGGATATGCATAGTATTAGTAGATTTGAATAGAAAACACGCTGAAGTCTCTAAAACTGTTTGAATGATGTCTGTGAGTATAACAGAACTCATATGGCAGGCAAAAACCTGAGAAGAAATCCAACCAGAAAGTGGGAAATCTGAGGTTTGTAGGTTTGCCTATCCAAAATACAGTGTCTATTGGGTCATATTGCACTTCCTAAGGCTTCCACTAGATGTCAACAGTCTTTAGAACCTTGTTTGATGCTTCCACTGTGGGGGATGAGGGAATAAGAGCTGATTAAGTCAAGTCTCTGGCAGAGTGCCACGAGCTCACTCATGCGCCCCCCCTCCCGTGAGACGTAGCTGCGTTCCATCGCATTTCTACAGACAAAGGAATTATCCGGTTGAAACATTATTGAAGATTTATGTTAAAAACATTCTAAAGATTGATTCTATACATCGTTTGACATGTTTCTACGGACTGTAACGGACTGTAATTTGACTTTTCGTCTGGCCTGCGCGTCATCAATTTGGTTGTTGTAAATAAACGCGCAAACAAAAAGGAGGTATTTGGACATAAATTATGGACGTTATCGAACAAAACAAACATTTATTGTGGAACTGTGATTTCTGGGAATGCATTCTGATGAAGATCATCAAAGGTAAGTGATTATTTATAATGCTATTTCTGACTTCTGTTGACTCCACAACATGGCGGGTACCTGTATGGCTTGTTTTGGTCTCTGAGCGCTGTACTCAGATTATTGCATGGTGTGCTTTTTCCGTAAAGTTTTTTTGAAATCTGACACAGCGGTTGCATTAAGGAGAAGTTTATCTAAAGTTCCATGTGAAACACTTGTATCTTTTATCAATGTTTATTATGAGTATTTCTGTAAATTGATGTGGCTCTCTGCAAAATCTCCGGATGTTTTGGAGGCAAAAAATTACTGAACATAACGCACCAATGTAAACTAAGATTTTTGGATATAAATATGAACTTTATCAAACAAAACATACATGTATTATGTAACATGAAGTCCTATGAGTGTCATCTGATGAAGATCATCAAAGGTTAGTGATAAAATTGATCTCTATTTCTGCTTTTTGTGACTCCTCTCTTTGGCTGGAAAAATGTCTGTGTTTGTCTGTGACTAGGTACTGACCTAACATAATCAGATGGTGTGCTTTCGTCGTAAAGCCTTTTTGAAATCGAACACTGTGGTGGGATTAACAACAAGTTTATCTTTAAAATGGGGTAAAATACTTGTATGTTTGAGGAATTTTAAATATGAGATTTCTGTTGTTTGAATTTGGCCCCCTGCACTTTCACTGGCTGTTGTCAAGTCGATCCCGTTAACGGGATCTCAGCCATAAGAAGTTTTGAGCATTTCTGTTGCATGTAAATATGTTTTATGCATTCTTATGGTGTGCGTACATGCACATACGATTCACTTTTCGCCCATCGATAGTGTATGTTTTTTTTGTTGCTATTGTCCCTTCGTGTGTGAAGGCAGTACCCGCTTTGACTAGTGGGACAAGTGCATGCTCGGTAACCCATCGCTGTCTGTCTGGAAAACACTTAAAGTGTCTTTTCACAGACTCCCGGTAGGAAGACGTATTGGGATGTAATAGCTTGGTGATTGACTGACAAGGGGCTTTATATAACAACACCAGGCTGCTTCAGCACACAGGGGAGGGAAGAGGGGTTCAGCTCTGACCATATCAGACACATAGACGAGATTAAATGGGGATGAGGAAGAGTAAAGTCCATTGGAATGACAGCTGAAGAGGACATGTATGGATAAATAGCATCCGCAGTCAAATAGGCCATGCAATACATCAGCCATAACAATCTAACAAGGTTGTTTAGCATGGGATGTAATCAATATTTAGGTTGTTATCAGGTATCAAGACACTCCTCTGAACAAATTTGTTTACACCAAGGGAACAGGTTTAGAACCTTTTGGAACAGGCTTAGAACATTCTGGAACAGGTTTAGAAACTTCTGGAACAGGCTTAGAACCTTCTGGAACAGGTTTAGAACCTTCTGGAACAGGTTTAGAACCTTCTGGCAAAAGTTTAGAACCTTCTGGAACAGGTTTAGAACCTTCTGGAGCAGGCTTAGAACCTTCTGGAACAGGTTTAGAACCTTCTGGGACAAGTTTAGAACCTTCTGGAACAGGCTTAGAACCTCCTGGAACAGGTTTTGAACATTCTGGGATATAGAAAGAGTGAAGGATATGGTGTGAGAGAAAGACAATGGGAAAACATGGTGTGGAGAA
Organism: Salvelinus sp. IW2-2015; assembly: GCF_002910315.2. Lineage (NCBI taxonomy): Eukaryota > Metazoa > Chordata > Actinopteri > Salmoniformes > Salmonidae > Salvelinus > Salvelinus sp. IW2-2015. Next base: position 109,376 of record NW_019943063.1, on the reverse strand, counting down.
GATCTGAACGGGATCCCTTGTCTCGGTATTCCACAGCCTGTTTCCATCAGTGTAGCAGAGCAGTAGCACTAGATGTCTGATGCTCTGCTCAGGCACTATTTTCACCTCATCCTGGATGCTACTTCCACTGTGAATGATGTCACGAGGGGAGCGTGAGGTGCTGGTATAGTGGGTCTCAAGCTCTCCTGGTTTATACCATGGTCACCAGAAGGCCATTAGTGCCTGAGAGGAAGACAGTACAGGGTTGGAACAAACATTACTTACATACAGTAAACAAATGAAAGTCCATACTATGGGAAAGAGTATAATGTTGGGCCTTAGCAATAATATTGGTCATCAAGACGCAGTAGCATTAGCAAAGTCACGTAACAGACATTCACCTCTAAATCAAATTTACATTCTAACAAAGGCAAAGGCATATTATGAAACATGTGCAATTTTTTTTATTTGCGTTACATGTGTCTCCCCCCAAGCGTAATGCCTTTGTTGTGTGTGTGTGTGTGTGTGTTCTCACTGCATGCTTCCAGTACAGTTCTCTCCACCTGTTTCCTTCATCACTATGCTCAACCTTGCCCAAGGTTAATCTGGCACTCTTGGTGTGCATTGGCATTCATTCTTATCTGCCCCTAACCACTCAGCTGGCTGTCTATCCACCCAATCCCCACTCAGCTGGCTGTCTATCCACCCAATCACCACTCAGCTGGCTGTCTATCCAACCCAAATCCACCACCTCAGCTGGCTGTCTATCCACCCAATCACCACTCAGCTGGCTGTCTATCCACCCAATCACCACTCATGGCTGTCTATCCACCCATATCACCACCTCAGCTCGCTTGTCTATCCACCCACTCACCACTCAGCTGGCTGTCTATCCACCAATCACCACTCAGCTGCTGTCTTATCCACCCAATCACCACTCAGCTGGCTGCTATCCACCCAATCACACTCAGCTGCTGTCTATCCACCCAATCCCCACTCAGCTGCTGTCTATCCAACCAATCACCACTCAGCTGGCTGAGCATAACCACCCAATCCCCACTCAGCTGGCTTCTTCACTCTCCACCCAATCACCTTACTCAGCTGGCTGTCTATCCACCCAATCACCACTCAGCTGCTTATCCATCCACCCAATCCACCACTCATCGGCTGACTGTCTATCCAACCCAATCACCACTCAGCTGGACTGTCTATCCACCCAATCACCACTCAGCTGGCTGATCTATCCACCCACCAACTCACCACTCAGCTGCTGTCTATCCACCCAATCACCACTCTCACTGACGTCTATCCACCCAATCCCACTCAGCTTGCTTCTATCCACCCAATCACCACTCAGCTGCTGTCTTCACCCAAGGCCTACAATCCAGCTTGCTACGCTCAGTATCCACCCAATCCCCACTCAGCGGCTCTATCCACCCAATCACCACTCAGCTGGCTGTCTATCCACCCAATCACCACTCAGCTGGCTGTCTATCCACCCAATCACACTCAGCTGACTGTCTATCCACCCAATCACCACTCAGCTGACTTCTATCCACCCAATCACCACCAGCTGACTGTCTATCCACCCAATCACCACTCAGCTGGCTGTCTATCCACCCAATCACCACTCAGCTGGCTGTCTATCCACCCAATCACCACTCAGCTGACTGTCTATCCACCAATCCCACTCAACTGGCTGTCTATCCACCCAATCACCCCTCAGCTGGCTGTCTATCCACCCAATCACCACTCAGCTGACTGTCTATCCACCCAATCCCCACTCAGCTGGCTGCTATCCACCCAATCACCACTCAGCTACTGTCATCCACCAATCCCCACTCATGCTCTCTATCTTCCACCAATCACCACTCAGCTGGCTGTCTATCCACCCAATCCCCACTCAGCTGGCTGTCATCCACCAACACCACTCAGCTGGCTTGACCCAATCACACTCAGCTGACTGTCTATTTACCCAGTCCACTTCTCAAACTGAATTGTCTTTGTAGGCTACACTGTAAATGAGCCTCCAACAAAGTGCAACCCCAAACATCACTGATGACTTCACTTTCCCCTCAGAAATACAAGCAGCTTTTACTGTTTTAATCATAATGAACAATGTGCATGAGCCTGGCATATCTTAAGTATGCCATCTCGTGGTATGATTGGCTTAATTCCAGAACGAGAAAATGGCTGGTTGTGGTATGCAAATTAGACAACATACTTGTAAGTACAGTATGGAGTGTGTCTTTATTTGTTTATTGTGTTGCGATTCGACAATAGTTAAATGAATTGAAGGGTTAGTTCTGTGCTATGTGGTAATTAACATATCTTGATGCAAAGAAGCTCAAGGGCTGACAGTGTACTGTTCCTGTTCATGCTTTTCCTGTAAAAAAAACTAGTTGAGTATCTGGAGCATGAGACGTTCTCTGAAATCTCAGTCGTTATTCTTGAACAGATAACAATGCTACATGCCTAAAGTTCGCATTTGAGAAATTGCCAAGAAACTGAAGATCTCGTACAACGCTGTGTACTACTCCCTTTACAGAACAGCGCAAACTGGCTCTAACCAGAATAGAAAGAGGAGTGTGGACCTTCAATGATTCAGACATGTTGTGGTACCCTTCCCCAGATATGTGCCTCGCCACAATCTTGTCTCACAGCTCTAAGGACAATTCCTTCAACCTCAAGGCTTGGTTTTTACTCTGACATGCACTGTCAATTGTGGGACCTTATATAGACAGGTGTGTGCCTTTCCAAATCACGTCCAATCAATTAAATTTGCCACAGGTGACTCCAATCAACATGTAGAAACATCTCAAGAATGATCAATGGAAACAGCATGCACCTGAGCTCAATTTATTGTCTCATAGCAAAGGTTCTGAAAACGTATGTAAATAATGTATTTCTGTTTTTTATTTGTAATCAATTGGAAACAAAATCTAAAAAGCTGTTCTGACCGTGTATATTTAATCCGTTTTAGAATTAGGCTGTAACGTAACGAAATGTGGAAAATGTAAAGGGGTCTGAGTACTTTCCGAATGCACTGTATGCAGTACCAGTCAAAAGTTTGGACGCACATACTCAATCAAGGTTTTTGTAAAATATTTTTCCTATTTTCTACATTGTAGAATAATACTGAAGACACAGAAACTATGAAATAGCACATATGGAATCATGTAGTAGAACAGGCAGTTAACCCACTGTTCCTAGGCCGTCATTGAAAATAAGAATTTGTTCTTAACTGACTTGCCTAGTTAAATAAAGGTTAAATCATTTTTTTTTTTAAGTATCCAAAAAAGTTTTAAACAAAAAGTGTTTTAAACACCCTTTGCCTTGAAATTCTCTCAACCAGCTTCGTGGGGAATGACTTTCCTACAGTCTTGAACGAGTTTCCACATATGCTGAGCACTTGACTGCGTTTCCTTCACTCTAAGGTCCAACTCATCCCAAACCATCTCAATATGGTTGAGGTTAGGTGATTGTGTAGGCCATGTCATCTGATGTAGCACTCCATCACTCTCCTTCTTGGTCAAATAGCCCTTACACAGCCTGGAGGTGTGTTTTGGGTCATTGTCCTGTTGAAAAACAAATGATAGTCCCACTAAGCACAAACCAGATGGGATGGCGTATCGCTGCAGAATGCTGTCGTAGCCATGCTGGTTAAGTGTGCCTTGAATTATATATATATCACAGAATAGTGTCAACAGCAAAGCACCCCCACACCATCACACCTCCTCCTCCATATTTCACGGTGGGAACCACACATGTGGAGATCATCCGTTCACCTACTCTGCGTCTCACAAAGACACGGCGGTTGGAACCAAAAATCTCAAATTTGGACTCAAATTTGGATTTACCACCGGTCTAATGTCCATTGGTTGTGTTTCTTGGCCCAAGAAAGTCTCATCGTATTATTGGTGTCCTTTGGTAATGGTTTCTTTGCAGCAATTCGACCATGGAGGGCTGATTTAAAGCAGTCTTTTCTGAACAGTTGATGTTGAGATTTATCTGTTACTTGAACTCTGTGAAGTCATTTATTTGGGCTGCATTTCTGAGGCTGGTAACTCTAATGAACTTATCCTCTGCAGCAGAGTTAACTCTGGGTCTTCCTTTCCTGTGGCGGTCCTCATGAGAGCCAGTTTCATCATAGCACTTGATGCTTTTTGCGACTGCACTTGAAGAAACTTTCAAAGTTCTTGAGATTTTCCGGATTGACTGACCATGTCTTAAAGTAATGATGGTTGTTTCTCTTTGCCTATTTGAGCTGTTCTTGCCATAATGTGGACTTGGTCTTTTACCAAACAGGGCTATCTTCTGTATACCACCCCTACCGTATCACAACACAACTGATTGGCTCAAATGCATTAAGAAGGAAATAAATTCCACAAATTAACTTTTAACAAGGCCCACCTGTTAATTGAAATGCATTCCAGGTGACTACCACATGAAGCTGGTTGAGAGAAGGCCAAGCGTATGCAAAGCTGTCATGATGGCAAAGGTTGGCTACTTTGAAGAATCTAATGGGGCGGTAAGCATCTTTGTTTAACACTTTTTTGGTTACTACCTTATTCTGTATCTGTTATTTCATATTTTTTATGTCTTCACTATTTTTCTACAATGTAGAAAATAGTAAAAATATAGACAAACCCTTACATGAGTAGGTGTGGTGTCCAAACATTTGACTGGTACTGCAGAAATATTTATATATTTCATATTTCAACTTACTATAAACTAGTTGTGTTAAAAGTAGTCTGACCATTAAATAAACACTGGAAACTTTTAACTCACAGTAAATAAATTGATTGAAATAGGAACACGTTGCTTTTTTATTCTCAAAGAATGTTACACTTAACATGTGTATGGGTCCATGATTCCTTTTGCTAATGCATATAGTTTGACCGCAGTCCTACTCCAACTTCATTGATCACATGTTACGATCCATTCGGCGTCTCCAGGACCCATTGTGACTTACAGTAGCATCCCGAGTGAGGCTAAGAGGTCATCATCATACTGATACTGCGGAAGTAGACCAAACTCCTGAACAGCCAAGTTAACAATGTTGTGAGCTCTCTGAGAAGATACAAGCCAATGGTTGAGGGCCTCTCCAGTGGGGATTGAAGATGTTTCTGTGTCAGACAGTTGGGTCTGCTCTTTCCAACACCTCTCTCTCTCTCTCTCTCTCTCTCTCTCTCTCTCTCTCTCTCTCTCTCTCTCTCTCTCTCTCTCTCTCTCTGGTTATGACATCTTGACAGATTACACATACACACACACATAGGCAGACAGTTTGTATGGGTTAGGATACGTGCTTGTCTGATTGTTAATTCTCGTCATCGGTCTCCTCGCATGATATGAGCTGTGTTTATTTACTATCATGACAATAAGTCACGTTAGATGTGGTACTGTGTGAGAGCGTTCTGTGCAACCTTAATATGCTGCTGCCATGCATATAAATAGAATGTCCTTTCTTTCATCACACATTTCTCCACATATCTCTTTCTCTTTCAGTCCCTGAAAATACACATTTGGTAGTCTTCAGAACATTGCACGTTTGTGGTTTTTTTCGTCATGAATCTTGTTCTGGAGGCAGCTTTGCAGAGTGGTCACTAGCTGGCAAAACAAATCACATTTTATTGGTCACATACACATATTTAGCAGATGTTATTGTGAGTGTAGTGAAATGCTTGTGGTCCTAGCTCCAACAGTGCAGTAGTATCTAACAATTCACAACAATACACATAAAAAAAAAAATGAATGGAATAAAGAAATATATAAAGTTAGGACGAGCAATATCGAAATGGCATTGACTAAATACAGTAGAATATAGTATAAACATATGAGATGAGTAAAGCAGTATGTAACCATTATTAAGTGATTAGTGTTTCATTATTAAAGTGGCCAGTAATTCTATGTCTATGTATACAGGGCAGCAGCCTCTAAGGTGCAGGGATGAGTAACCGTGTGGTAGCCGGCTAGTGATGGCTATTTAACAGTCTGATGAGCTTGAGATAGAAGCTGTTTTCAGTCTCTCAGTCCCAGCTTTGATGCACCTGTACTGACCTTGCCTTCGGGATAATAGCGGGGTGAACAGGCTGTGGTTCTCCTTAAATAACTTTTTGGACTTCCTGTGACATCGGGGTGCTGTAGGTGTCCTGGAGGGCAGGCAGTATGCCCCCGAGGATGCGTTGGGCAGACCGTACCACCCTCTGGAGAGCCCTGCGGTTGCGGGGTGGTGCAGTTGAAGTACAAGGGGGTTATACAGTACGAAATGATGCTCTCAATTGTGCATTTGTATACTTTTCTGAGGGTCTTAAGGGCCAAGCCAAATGTCTTCAGCCTCCTGAGGTTGAAGAGGTGCTGCTGGGCCGCCTTCACCACACTGTGTGGGTGGACCATTTCAGATCGTCAGTGATGTGTAGCCCGAGCAACTTAAAGCTTTCCACTTTCTCCACTGACGTCCCGTCGATGTGGATAGGGGCGTTCCCCCTCTGCTGTTTCCTGAAGTCCACGATCAGCTCCTTAGTTTTGTTGATGTTGAGGGAGAGGTTATTTTCCTGGCACCAGTCCGTCAGGGCCCTCACCTCCTCCCTGTAGGCTGTCTCGTCATTGTTGGTAATCAGGCCTACTACTGTTGTGTCATCTGCCAACTTGATGATTGAGTTGGAGGCGTGCGTGGCCACGCAGTCATGGGTGAACAGGGAGTATAGGAGGGGGCTTAGCATGTACCCTTGTGGGGCCCCTGTGTTGAGGATCAGCGAAGTGGAGGTGCTGTTTCCTACCTTCAACACCTGCGGGGCGGCCGATCAGGAAGTCCAGGAACCAGGTGGTATTCAGACCCAGGGCCCCGAGCTGAGCTTTGGGGGTACTATGGTGTTGAAAGCTGAGCTTAGTGGCTATTGGCTACAGTATAGTCAATGAACAGCATTCTGATGTAGGCATTCCTCTTGTCCAGATGGGACAGAGCAGTGTGCAGTGTTGGGGCGGTAAGCAAATTGAAGTGGGTCTAGGGTGTCAGGTAAGGTAGAGGTTCATATGATCCTTAACCATCCTCTCAAAACAGTGATTTATTTATTTTTTATTTCACCTTTATTTAAACAGGTAGACCAGTTTAGAACAAGTTCTCATTTACAACTGTGACCTGGCCAAGATAAAGCAAAGCAGTGAGACACAAACAACAACACAGAGTTACAAATGGAATAAACAAACGTACAGTCAATAACACAATAGAAAAAGTCTATATACAGTGTGTGAAAATGGTGTGAGGAGGTAAGGCAATAAATAGGCCATAGTAGCGAAGTAATTACAATTTTGCAAATTAACACTGGAGTGATAGATGTGCAGATGTTGTGCAAGTAGAAATACTGGTGTGCAAAAAAGCTAATGAAAACAAAATGGGGATGAAGTAGGTAGATTGGATGGGCTATTTACAGATGGGCTGTGTACAGCTGCAAATCGGTAAGCTGCTCAGATAGCTGATGCTTAAAGTTAGTCAGGGAGATATAAGTCTCCAACTTCAGCAATTTTTGCAATTCGTTCCAGTCATTGGCAGCAGAGAACTGTAAGGAAAGCCGGCCAAAGCAGGTGTTGGCTTTGGGGATGACCAGTGAGATATACCTGCTGGAGCGCGTGCTACGGGTGGGTGTTGTTATGGTGACCAGTGAGCTGAGATAAGGCGGAGATTTACCTAGCAACGACTTATAGATGACCTGGACCCAGTGGGTCTGGCGACGAATGTGTAGCGAGGGCCAGCCGACGAGAGCATACAGGTCGCAGTGGTGGGTGGTATATGGGGCTTTGGTGACAGAACGGATGGCACTGTGATAGACTGCATCCAGTTTGCTGAGTAGAGTGTTGGAGGCAAATTTGTAAATGACATCGCCGAAGGCTGGATCGGTAGGATAGTCAGTTTTACGAGGGTATGTTTGACAGTGTGAATGAAGGAGGCTTTGTTGCGAAATAGGAAGCCAAACCTAGATTTAATTTTGGATTGGAGATGTTTAATATGAGTCTGGAAGGAGAGTATACAGTCTAGCCAGACACCTAGGTATTTGTAGTTTTCCACATATTCTAAGTCAGAACCGTCCAGAGTGGTGATGCTAGTCGGGTGGACGGGTGCGGGCAGCATCGGTTGAAAAGCATGCATTTAGTTGAAAAACGTGATGACAGAAGTGAGTGCAACGGGGCCATAGTCATTTAGTTACCTTTACTTTCTTGGGTACAGGAACAATGGTGAACATCTTGAAGCAAGTGGGGATAGCAAACTGGGAAAGGAAGAGATTGAATATGTCTGTAAAACTCCAGCCACCTGGTCTGCGTATGCTCCGACGACGCGGCTAGGGATGCTGTCTGGGCTGTCAGCCTTGCGAGGGCTAACACTCTTAAAAACCTCTACAGGATTGGTGGGTCCCCCCCGGGACAGGTTGAGCTAACTTAGGCTAATGCAATTAGTATGAGGTTGTAAGTAACAAGAACATTTACCAGGACATAGACATCTCTGGTATTGGCATAAAGCTTAAATTCTTGTTAATCTAACTGCACTGTCCAATTTACAGTAGCTATTACTGTGAAAGAATACCATGCTATTGTTTGAGGACAGTGAACTTGAAAAGTTATTAATAAACCAATTAGGCACAGTTTGGAAGTCTTTATACAATTTTCTTAAAGGAAATGCAGTGGTTCATTGGATCAGTATAACATTTTGCACGTACACTGCTGCCATCTAGTGGCCAAAATCTAAATTGCAACTGGGCTGGAATAATACATTATGGCCTTTCTCTTGCATTTCGAAGAGGATGGTACAACAAAATACAACAAACAGTAGTTTCTTTTCAGTGTATTTTCTTTTAGCAGATCTAATGTGTAATGTTCTCCAACATTCATTTCACATTTCCATCAACTTCAAAGTGTTTCCTTTCAAATGGTATCAAAAATATGCATATCCTTGCTTCAGGTCCTGAGCTACAGGCAGATTTTGGTATGTCATTTTAGGAGAACATTTAAAAAAAGGGGCGAATACTTAAGAGGTCACGTCGGCCACGGAGAACGAGAGCACACAGCCACAAAGTAAAAAATCTGATTTTAAATCTAACCCTAACCTTAACCACAATGCTAACCCTAATGCCTAACCCTTACCTTACATTAAGGTTTTTGTACATGTTCATGTACAGTTGTTTCTGTATCTGTTGTCTTGGGCTAGTGGCTAGTAGCTAGGGCTAGTGGCTAGGGCTAGTGGCTAGTGAATAGGGCTAGTGGCTAGGGCTAGTGGTTAGTAACTAGTGGTTAGTGGCTAGGGCTAGTGGCTAGGGATAGTGGTTAGTGGCTAGGGCTAGTGGCTAGGGATAGTGGTTAGTGGCTAGGGCTAGTGGCTAGGGCTAGGGCTAGTGGCTAGTGGTTCATGGCTAAGGCTAGTGGCTAAGGCTAGTGACTAGGGCAAGTGGCTAGTGGCTAGGGTTAGTGGTTAGTGGCTAGGGCTAGTGGCTAGGGCTAGTGGCTATGGTTTGTGGCTAGTGGCTAGTGGTTAGTGGTTAAGTCTAGTGGCTAGGGCTAGTATATAGGGCTAGTGGCTTGGGTTAGTGGCTAGGACTAGTGGTTGGTGGCTAGTGGCTAGGGCTAGTAGATATTGGCTAGGGCTAGTGGTTAGGGCTTGTGGTTAGTGGCTAGTGGCTAGTAGCTTGTAGCGATAGTGGCTATCGTGGTAAGACTAGGGCTATTAGCTAGTGACTTGGGCTAATGGTTAGTGGCTAGGAATAGTGGATAGGCCTAGTGGCTAGGGCTAATGGTTAGTGGTTAGTGCCTAGGGCTAGAGGCTAGTGGTTAGTAACTCGTGGCTAGGGTTAGTTGCAAGTGGCATGTGGCTAGGGTTAGTGGCTAGGGCTAGTGGCGAGTGGCTAGGGCTAGTGGTTAGTGGCAAGAGCTATGGGTAGGGCTAGTGGCTAGTGGCTAGCGCTAGTGGCTATGGCTAACGGATTAGGCTAGTCGCTAGGGCTAGTGGCTTGTGGCGAGGGCTAGTGGTAATTGCTAGTTACTAGTGGCTAGGGCTTGTGGCTAGGGCTTGTGGCTAGGGATTTTGGCTAGTGGCTAGTGGCTAATTGCTAGGGCTAGTGGCTTGTGGCTAATGTCTAGTGGCTATTGGCTATTGGGTTTTGGCTGGGGCTAGTGGCTAGGGCTAGGGCTAGTGGCTAGTAACTAGTGGCTAGGGTTATTGCTATTGGCTAGTGACTAGTTTCTAGGGCTAGTGGCTAGGGCTTGTGGCTTGTGGCTAGGGCGAGGGCTAGTGGGAATTTCTAGTGACTAGTGGCTAGGGCTTGTGGCTAGGGCTTGTGGCTAGTGGCTATTGGCTAGTGGCTTGTGGCTTGGCTAGGGCTAGTGGCTAGGACTAGGGCTAGGGACAGTGGTTAGTAACTAGTGGCTAGGGTTAGTGGCTATGGGCTAGTGACTAGTGTCTAGGGCTAGTGGCTAGGGCTTGTGGCTAGTGTCTAGGGCTAGTACTTAGTTTTTAAGGCTACTTGCTGGTGGCTAGGGTTAGTGGCTAGTGGGTAGTGGCTAATTTATAGGGCTACAGGTTAGTATCTAGGGCTAGTGGCTAGGGCTAGTGTGTAGGGCTGGTGGCTAGGGTTAGTGGCTAGGGCAAGTGATTAGTGGCTAGTAGCTAGGCGCTAGTAGCTAGTGACTTGTAGCTAGTGGCTCATAGCTAGTGGCTAGGGCTGGTGGCTAGGGCTAGTGGCTAGGATTAGTGTCTAGGGCTAGTGGCTAGGGCTAGTGGCTAGGATTAGTGGCTAGGGCTAGTGGCTATGGCTAGTATGGCTGGTCTACATCTGTCACCACGTCACATTTCCATGTGTTGAGTATTGGATGGTCTTGTTGTTCTGGTAAAAGGCCTCGGTGGGTTAATAATTACTCTCCTGTGTTTCAAAATACGAATCAAATCAAATCAAATTGTATTAGTCACAAGTGTAGACCTTACAGTGAAATGCTTACTTTTTTTTTTTTTTTTTTTTTTTTTCACCTTTATTTAACCAGGTAGGCTAGTTGAGAACAAGTTCTCATTTGCAACTGCGACCTGGCCAAGATAAAGCATAGCAGTGTGAACAGACAACACAGAGTTACACATCTCTTAAAAAATACGGATAAGAATAAGAAATGAAAGTAACAAGTAATTAAATAACAGCAGTAAAATAACAATATCGAGACTATATACAGGTACCAGTACAGAGTCAATGTGCGGGGGCACCGGTTAGTTGAGGTAATATGTACATGTAGGTAAAATTATTTGTCCTGGAACAAGCAATGTAATTGTCAGTATTTCTTATTTAATACTGCAGGCCTGCAGCACTATGTGCTTATGGTAGTATAGTTTATAATGAAATTTAATAACACAAAAAATAATGAATATCTCAGAATAAATCTGCCATTGAAGCATTCTCGTCGGTAGGCTATTGCCAGAAATGTTGGCCAAAATATGTTTGACTACAATAATCCTGTTCCCATATTCATTTGCAAGGCGGTGCTTAACCAGAATAATTAAAGTCCAGCTCGCTTGACGCAGATCAGCGCCGGAGGTAACATAATGTCCAGATGCAAGCCAGCCAGACCTACCCTTCGTGGAAGCGCTCGTCTCTGACCTTGCGTGGGCCGAGGTAATTAACATTACCAAAGTGCAACTGAAAACAAAATCTCCAAAATGGAGGAAGTGCGTGCAAGGCTAATCCTTGTGTTGCCAGTGGAGGCCAGAGCCCTTTAGGTGGCCGTGGAGAATCCGGTTTCAGGGAAAGCTATGCCAAGCTGCCTTCGGTTAGATGTTGGAAATGTCTGGCCAGCATCCAAGCAGAGAATTATGGTAATGTTTGCTCTAATGATAAAATGTGAACGAATATATTACTGTGGCATTAGACAAGAAGATGGTGGAGAAAGATGGGAGAAGTTGAATGGAGCTGAAGGGTGGGACTAATAACAACAAGATAACAAATGTCAAATATAGTGTCTGTAAAATGTATTTAGGTTCAGAACTTTTGTGAATCAGCATAGTTAAAAATATATGGCAAATTGAAATAAACTGGATGGAAAATCACAAATAGATGGGAGAAGTCGAAGGGTAGACAAAGGACAGGACTAAAAACAAACAAATTATAACTATTGTAAAATAGATTGTGTCCATAAAATGTATATAGGGTGTATTAGCTGGAAGTAGAAGCCTAAGTGTTGTTGTCCATTAGTTTACTCCAATAAGGCGAGGGGTGGTGGGTTAGCGGAATATAATAAAGGAGATATATTTTTTAAAGACGTGTGTGTATATATATATATGTATATGTACAGTATGTGTATTTATATGTAAGTGTGTTTATATGTATATGTATGTATGTATATTTATAAATATATATATTTGTGGGTATGTGTATGTAAGTACACTACCATTCAAAAGTTTGGGGTCACTTAGAAATGTCCTTGTTTTTGAAAGAAAAGCACACATTTTTGGACCATTTTAAATAACATAAAATTGATCAGAAATACAGTGTAGACATTGGTAATGTTGTAAATGACTATTGTAGCTGGAAACGGCTGATTTTGTATGGCATATCTACATAGGCGTACAGAGGCCCATTATCAGCAACCATCACTCCTGTGTTCCAATGGCACTTTGTGTTAGCTAATCTAAGTTTATACTTTTAAAAGGCTAGTTGATCATTATAAAACCCTTTTTGCAATTATGTTAGCACAGCTGAAAACTGTTGTCCTGATTTTAAAGAAGCAATAAAACTGGCCTTCATTAGATTAGTTGAGTATCTGGAGCATCAGCCTTTGTGGGTTCGATTACATGCTCAATATGGCCAGAAATAAAGGACTTTCTTCTGAAACTCGTCAGTCTATTCTTGTTCTGAGAAATGAAGGCTATTCTATGCGATAAATTGCCAAGAAACTGAAGATCACGTACAACGCTGTGTACTACTCCCTTCACAGAACAGTGCAAACTGGCTCTAACCAGAATAGAAAGAGGAGAGGGAGGCCCCGGTGCCAATAGAGTGTCTAGTTTGAGAAACAGATGCCTCACAAGTCCTCAACTGGCAACTTCATTAAATAGTATCCGCAGAACACCAGTCTCAACGTCAACAGTGAAGAGGCGACTCCGGGATGCTGGCCTTCTAGGCAGAGTTGCAAAGGAAAAGCCATATCTCAGACTGGCCAATAAAAAGGAAAGATTAAGGTGGGTAAAAGAACACAGACACTGGACAGACGAAGATTGGAAAAATGTGTTATGGAAAGACAAATCTAAGTTTGAGGTGTTCGGATCACAAAGAAGAACATTCGTGAGACGCAAAAAAAATGAAAAGATGCTGGAGGAGTGCTTGACGCCATCTGTCAAGCATGGTGGATGCAATGTGATGGTCTGTGAGTTGCTTTGGTGGTGGTAAAGTGGGAGATTTGTACAGGGTTAAAGGGACCTTGAAGATGGAAGGCTATCACTCCATTTTGCTACGCCATGCCATACCCTGTGGACGGCGCTTAATTGGAGCCAAATTCCTCCTACAACAGGACAATGACCCAAAAGACAGCTCCAAACTACGCAATAACTATCTAGGGAAGAAGCAGTCAGCTGGTATTCTGTCTATAATAGAGTAGCCAGGTTAGTCACCGGGTCTCAACACTATTGAGCTGTTGTGGGAGCAGCTTGACCGTATGGTACGTAAGAAGTGCCCATCAAGCCAATCCAATTTGGGGGGGTGCTTCAGGAAGCATGGTGTGAAATCTATTGAGATTACGTCAACAAATTGACAACTAGAATGCCAATGGTCTGCAAGGCTGTAATTGCTGCAAATGGAGGATTATTTGATGAAAGCAAAGTTTGAAGGACACAATTATTATTTCAATTAAAAATCATTATTTATAACCTTGGCAACATCTTGACTATATTTCCTATTCATTTTTGAACTCATTTCATGGACAGGACATTTCTAAGTGACCCCAAACTTTTGAACAGTGTCCTTCAAACTTTTGAACAGTTTATACAGTGTGTGTATATACTGTATAAATATATATATTTACAAAACAATATAGCTGGGTGATTGGAAATGATGCAGACAATTACATTGATGGAAGCTACACGCTATCTGCAATATTAAAGCTGACCTACCCCCCCCCCAAATAAGAATCAATAAAACAAATAAATACGAATAACAATACAAAAAAAAATGAAAAGCACAAAAAAAGTGGTATATTTTTCACCTTATGTTGTTTGCCAGGGCTGAGCAGAGAGGCACACATCCACTGTGTTTAAATATATTTTTTTATATTCTTCTCTTCTTATTATTTTAAAGATGCGTCTCAATTCTAGTTTGTCGTGTTCACATGTCCTCGTGTGTTTGGTCTAGTTTATGCTGTGTGCATCCTTGAAAGTATATTTGTACACAGTATTTGTGTATATGTGTTTGTAGATGTGTAAATACATTGAAGTGTCTTGACTTTCAGCCCAATTTCCCCGTGTTTGTCTTAGCGCCTGTATGTCCCTACATGTTTGTCAGCATGTGTGTGTCTATGTAAGAGAGAAAGTGTCCTGGATTTGTTGTTTTACGCCCGCCTCATTAGTGCGTTCCCTTGTTCTGAATGGTGGCCTTTGATATGGAAAACGCTGTTCGGACCATGTGTTGGGCTTGTGATAATGAATGTTTAATGCAGGTTGGGCCCAAATGATCCATCAATTCCGATTAGATCCTAATTACCGAGCCAGAAACATATTCAAATGAGTTCATTATCAGTCTGATCAGGAAGCATAGCCTGGTTCGCTATTTACTGGTTTGGAGTGTTTACCCTTAACAATTTAACAGTATGCAGCCTTGTACCGGATCCACGCAATTAAATGTTTGCGCCTACTACTGTAGTTTATACACATCTTAATGCATCATTTTAGTCAATAACCCTTTCTGAGATCACAGGCCAGGATAGCATAGCGACTGCTTCTCTTCCATTCCACAATGTATCTGCTGGTGGACCATTGGTTCGTTTCTGTGGTTTCCACAAAGTTCAGACTGTTAGGTAGATGAATAGACTGAGTACATACAGGCCGGGTGAACAGATGTCGCTTGCCAGTGTTTGTGTTTCCTTCTCCCTCTCTCTCTCGCTCTCTCTCCTCCACACCCTCTCTACCCACCCCCCCCTCTCTCCTTCTCTCTCTCCCTCCCACTCTCTCTCTCCCTCCCCTCTCTCCTTTTCTCTCTCCCTCCCCTCTCTCTCTCTCCTATCACTCTCTCCTTCTCTCTCTCCTCCCCCTCTCTCTCTCTCTCCCTATACTCTCTCCTTCTCTCTCTCCTCCCCCTCTCTCTCCTCTCCCTCCCCTCTCTCTTCCTCTCTCTACCTCTCCATCTATCTCTCCCTCCCCCCTCTCTCTTCCTCTCTCTACCTCTCCATCTATCTCCCCTCCCCCCTCTATCCCTCTCTCTATCCCTCCCTCCCCCTCTCACTCTCTCTCTCAGCCAGAGGTGAGTTTCATTTCTCCAGGTCACCTCTGAACGACATCAGATTACATCGCTCTCTCTTTGATGTCTGCAGGGGACGGACACTGACCCATCAGCCTGGAATGACACAGAGGGTGACAAGGCAGCCCTAGCCTACGCCCACCGACATCACTCTATTCACACAGAGTGGCCCCGTGACAGTAATCTGATTCCGCTCTGTAAAGGAACATAAATATACTGACTAGGCCAGTTCAATAAGAGGGAATTGGTAAATACTTGAACGGCTTGAATGTTAGGCAGGGATTATTGGGATACACTATTTTGAGTCTATTGGGCACGATTTCTAGCATTGGAAATGGCAAATATGTCTTGATGGAATGACTTAGGTTTTCTCAGAATGTGCCATCTATTCACAGTGTGTTGGGCCAGATTCCTAGCCTTGATGACGTGCTGTGTTCTTGGTTCAGAGACTGATCTTTTTCTTCCTGTCTTCGACATTAGTACCTTTGGCTTAGTGATTAGTGTCAACAACCAAGGCTTCTTTAGAATCCGGAAACACAAACACAGGCAAGAAGCAGACAGAGGGGACCACATCCTCTGTCTACTGTAGCTGGGAGACACAACTCTCTGTCTAGTGGGGACACCCCTCTTCTCTGTCTAGCTGGGACCACACCTCTCTGTCTAGTAGGGGACCACCCTGCTCTGTCTGCTGGGGAACACCCCTTCTCTGGTCGTAGGCTGGGAACACCCCTCTCTGTCTAGCTGGGGAACACCCCTCTCTGTCTCAGCTGGGGACCACCCCTCTCTGTCTAGCTGAGGGAACACCCCCTCTGTCTAGTAGGGGAACCACCCCTCTCTGTCTAGCTGGGAACACCCCTCTCTGTCTAGTAGGGAACACCCTCTCTGTCTAAGTAGGGGACCACCCCTCTCTGTCTAGCTGGGGAACACCCCTCTCTGTCTAGCTGGGGACCACCCTTCTCTGTCTAGCTGGGGACCACCCCTCTCTGTCTAGCTGGGGAACACCCCTAACTGTCTAGCTGGGGGAACACCCCTCTCTGTCTAGCTGGGGACCACCCTTCTCTGTCTAGCTGGGGACCACCCCTCTCTGTCTAGCTGGGGGAAACACCCCTAACTGTCTAGCTGGGGAACCACCCTCTCTGTCTAGCTGGGGAACACCCCTCTCTGTCTGCTGGGGAACACCTCTCTGTCTAGCTGGGGAACACCCCCTCTCTTGTCTAGTAGGGAACACCCTCTCTGTCTAGTAGGGGAACCCCCCCTCTCTGTCTAGTAGGAGACCACCCCTCTCTGTCTAGCTGTGGGAACACCCTCTCTGTCTAGCTGGGAACACCGCTCTCTGTCTAGCTGGGAAGCAGGCGATATGCCATTTGACTTGTTTGAAAAAGAACAATGAAATCCACCTTAATCCGGATTCATCTCCTTCCATTGATAATTAATGCAGCATTATGAACTGATATTAAAGATGCAGAGGAAACATGTTATGTGGCTTGTTACTTTTGGGTTATTTGTTTCAATTCAATTTCAACTGAAGGGCTTTATTGGCATGGGAAAAGCAAGTGAAGTAGATAATAAATAAAAGTGAAATAAACAATAAAAAATGTACAGTTAACATTACACTCACATAACTTCCAAAAGAATAAACACATTTAAAATGTCATATTATAGCTATATACAGTTTGTATCGATGTGCAAATAGTTATTAAAGTTCCCCCCAAAGTAAAATTCTCATTACTAATTTGACAAGTTTATCAGTGTGAACACAAAGTCCTGTCCAGTGTGTATGTAACTGTATGGATTTATGTTTCTGATAAATAATGCTGGAAAATATTTTCTGAATTATTATCAACTGTGTTATTAAGAATTATTTGTGGCCTGCCTTTGAGAGTTAAAGCAGTATCTTATTCCTCTTCATCCCGGGGCGGCATGTGCCTGGTGGGCGGCAGGTGCCTGGTGGCGAACAGTAGCCTTTTGGGGCGGCCAGCGTAGCCGGTGGGGCGGCAGGTAGCCTGATGGGGGCGGCAGGTGAGCCTGTGGGGCGAGCAGGTAGCCTAGGTGGGGCGGCAGGGCGCAGGGTGGGGCCGGCTCGGGTAGCGTGAGTTGGTGGCGGCAGGTAGCCTGGTGGGGCGGCAGGTAGGGCCTAGTGGGCCGGCAGGCTCAGGTAGCCTAGTGGCGTCGGCAGGTAGCTTAGTTGGGACGGCAGGTAGCCTGGTGGGGGCCAGGTAGCCATGGTGGGGCGGCAGAGTAGCCTGGTGGGGCGGCAATGGTAGCCGTAGTGGGGCGGCAGGTAGCCTGGTGGGCGGCAGGTAGCCTAGTGGGGCGGCAGGTAGCCTAGTGGGGCGGGCAGTAGCCTGGGGGCGGCAGGTAGCTGTGGGGCGCAGGTAGCCTGGTGGGGCGGCAGGTAGCCTGGTGGGGCGGCAGGTCAGGTAGCCTAGTGAGGTGGCAGGTGGGTAGGCCTAGTGGGTGAGGTCTAGTGGAGGGCAGTATGACGCCTAGTGGGTGCAGTGTGGATGTAGCGTAGTGGGGCGGCAGGTAGCTGGTGGGCGCGGCAGGTCAGGTAGCCTAGTGAGGTGGCAGGTCAGGTAGCCTAGTGGGGTGGCAGGTAGCCTAGTGGGGCGACATGTAGCGTAGTGGGGCGGCAGGTAGCCTGGTGGGACGGCAGGTAGCCTGGTGGGGAGGCAGGTAGGCTAGTGGACGGCAGGTAGCCTAGTGGGGAGGCAGGTAGCCTAGCTGGGCGGCAGGTAGCTTAGTGGGACGGCAGGTAGCCTGGTGGGGCGGCAGGTAGCTAGTGGGACGGCAGGTAGCCTGGTGGGACGGCAGTAGCCTAGTGGGGAGGCGCGTACGCCTAGTGGGGGCGGCAGGTCAGGTTGTCTAGTGGGGCGGCAGGTAGCTTAGTGGGACGGCAGGTAGCCTAGTGGGGCGCGCAGGTCAGGTAGCCTAGTGGGGCGGCAAGGTAGTGGTTAGAGCGTTGGGCCAGTAACCGAAAGGTGTTGCAAGATCAAATCCCAGATGTGACAATGTTTAAAAAATCTGTCGTTCTGCCCCTGAACAAGGCAGTTAACCCACTGTTCCTAGACCGTCATTGTAAATAAGAATTTGTTCTTAACTGACTTGCCTAGTTCAACAAAGAAAAAAATTATATCTGAACTGCTCATGCAATTCCACAACAGACCAACAGAGGGGACACATGTTGTCTTCTCCAGGGAGACTTTACAGTGCATCACTGGCTGAGGAGAGAGCAAGCTGATCCAATGACTATCTACTCTACGCTATGTTTCATTTGACAAGACTTGACCAGATTGCAGAAAACCACACAATTTCAGACTTCCCACTGATATGCAAGCATGGGCTGGTTTGAGCGGCTAAATCACAGTGCATACATTAAAAGCTTAATGGCAAGACAGACAGTACTATCTACAGGGGGGAAAGATTCATAAGTCTGTACTGATTTGAATTCCCTTCTTTAAAACCATTTTTAAATTGAATTAAGTTGCTCAGTAACTACACTAAAAACATTGCAATAACATATTTTTACATGTTAACATTGTTTTTTTCAACTCGTCTTTGACATTTTAATTGTAATGATTTCTCAGTGTTGTGTGGATGTTTTGTATTACAGCGTCTGACGCTGACCTGCTCTGTTGAAGCCCGACGTCTCCCAGTCTCTCCCCTGTTCCACCCGGCTGCTGTTCCTTCAAGGTGCATCGGCCGGACAATGCACCGGAGTGAGCCATGAATAGCCAGTGTGTTACTCTGACCTGCATATTCAGCAGGCAGAAAATCTGAGCGGGAGGAGAGGTAGAGAGGAGAGACAGGAGAAAGGAACAACAAAGGAAGGCAGGGGAGATACGCACAGCGGATGTACACGGTAGACGTGAGCAGTCTTGACACATCCATACAGAACAGCATGTCAACACAACGGAGAGATGAGGAAGCAGGGAGGACGCACTGTGAGGAAGGACGACTTCTAGCCAATCCAGACTCTCAGTGCAGCCTGCGTAGAGCTGCTGGCTCATTATGGCATATTAACATTATGGCTGTGCAACTGCTGTATGTATCCATGACTCGTTTTAGACAGTGCATATACCAAAAGTGTGTATATTTGTGGATGTGGCTATATGTGAGTTGAATGTAGTTAGACAACAATAAGTCAAATATGAACTTTTCTTATATTCCTGGTTCGTGTGGGTCTGTGTTCGTTCATTGAACAACTTGGAGACCACTGTAACATGAAGTAGCAAGCAGGGATTATAAAGTCAAGGAAGAGCTTTCTGAGACGGACGGGATTGAATGAGATCATCTCATTTAAATACGCACACACAGGATAACACACACATGCAAATAGATTACACGTGTTTCATTCACCAACACACACACACACACACACACATTTTTAAATGTTTTGTAATTTAGAAGATTCTCTTATACAGAGCAACTTACAGTAATGAGTGCATAAATGTTTAAGGTTTTTTTCCCACCATACGCACGCACACACAACACTAAACACAACAACACACACACAACACACACACACACCACACACACACCAACACCACACAACACCACACCACACGTACAATGTTACACAAAACACGAAGAGCACATAAATCACACACCTTTGACACCACCACACAACGTGTTCAGAGTGAACATAAACACGTGTGTGATATGTAGCTTAACTTTGGACCACACATACGTTGTCGAAGCAAATTCGGTCGCACCTGGCCAAGACCAGCCGCACTTTTAGGAAATAGATGACCCCGTCATTTTACGTTTCCACTTTGGACAATAGCTGGTACAAAGTGGGGGTGCCAATCACGTGTTCCAAAAGGCTTTCATATACCATAATGCAGCCTTATTTTGAAAGAACTAATCATGCAATTAAAACATATTATGTTTGGGCCAGAGGAACAATACAAGTAGGCGTAACTATGGAAACCCATTCTGAATGATCCAAGTTGAGTTGAAGATCTGTGTCGGTCTTCTGTCCTAATTCTTCTTTCAGCCACGATCTCTTCCTCAAGGTTGCAACGTTGAGTATTATCGGTCCCTGAATGATGACTTTGAAGTGCGGACCCTGAGAGTCGAAACGGACAAGACATTTCAAGGGCATCATTTCCCTTTCTTCCCTTGGCATCGTCTCTGTGGTTTTGCTAGCCCTAAGCCGCTCGCTAATAATAGCCATGTTAAAAACGAGGGTGGCGGGCTGGGGGGGCGTTGCTTTTAACACCCAGAGGAATACCGTGCTATCACTGCAGCACAACAGGAGCTAGACTGCTTAAACTGTTACTCTTCAGACACATACACCACACCACACACACGCCACATACGACACACACACACACACCACACACACACACACACCATGCAACGACACACACCACACACCACACAACACACATACACACACACCACACAAAATGCAAACAACGGTGTTACATTCACACACCCAACACAAGCGCGTGCCGCCGCACATTTGCAAACACACACACACACACACACACACATGACATGGCCAGTGGCTCTCTAGGTCTACTGTATATCGTTGTAACCACCATCTTACCATATAGTCAAATGTTGAAGTTTGCATAAGGGTTGTATCCACAGCATTACTCAAAAATTGAAGGATTACGTACACTCTTAGGAATAAGAGTTCCAAAAGGGTTCTTCGGCTGTCCCCATAGGAGAACCCTGTTTTGTTCCAGTTAGAACCATTTTTAATTCCAAGGTAGAACTTAAAAGGGTTCAACCTGGAACCAAAAGGGTTCTACCTGGAACCAAAAAGGTTCTACCTGGAACCAAAAAGGTTCTACCTGGAACCAAAAAGGTTCTACCTGGAACCAAAAGGGTTCTACCTGGATCCAAAAAGGTTCTACTTGGAAACAATAAAGGTTTCTTCAAAGTGTTCTCCTATGGGGACAGCCAAATAACCCTTTTAGGTTCTAGATAGCACCTTTTTCCCCCCCTGGAGTGCAATGTCACAAGAAATGTTTGCATATTATGTTTGCCTAAGTCCATTTGTTTTCCAGGAGAGGGATGCATGTAGTCAAGCGGTAAAAGAGCATTGGGGCCAGTAACCAAACGTTCGTTGTTTTCGAAACCCTTGAGCCAACTAGGTGAAAAACATTTCTGTCGATGTGCCCTTGAGCAAGGCACTGAAACCTAATTGCTCCTCTCTGGAAAATAATGTCTGCTAAAAATGCAGTCTATTTATGCCTGAAATGACATTTTACTCCTGGCAAGGTGATCACAGACTACCCGGAAGTGAGTGACATACTTATGCCCTCTACTTTTATCTGAAATTGTCTACAGGATTACCTTTTTCTTTCTGATTGTAGTTAGAATGGTTGGCACTGTTCCATTTGTTTATAGGGCTTAAGGACATCAGTTCTGTCCAGATAGGGCTGTTCTATTGTACTCAGAAAAGCTTTTTCAATAAAGCGATCTGAAAATAATTTGAATATGGTATCTGGGTTCACACACACACACGTAGATTTGCACGCATTTGCGCGATTTCTGCACGATTTGCACATATACACGGGCACGCACACACACACACAAAGACACACACACACACATAGTAACACACACACACACAAGTACATACTTACAATGCATACTTCATTTTGTTATACAATGTCCCATTTTGTGTCTGTAGTTAGATAACCTTGATACCTGCATAAGAGATGTCAAATCTGCCAACATTACACCTCTCATTTCTCCCCTCTCTGCCCCCACCTAGGCATTTTCATTTAGAAACATGTATCTGCAGTACAGTCTGTTCTGTTCCCAGAGTCAATGACACAAATACAGCTGAATGGTCCACTGAATGGCACTAAGGCAGCCTACTGAATGGCACTAAGGCAGCCTACTGAATGGCACTAAGGCAGCCCACTGAATGGCACTAAGGCAGCCTAGAACTGTGTGTGTCGCGAACAGTGTGTGTGTGTGTGTGGAACAGTGTGTGTGTGTGTGTGTGTGTGTGCGAACAGT